>NW_025726969.1:0-42793 GCF_021461385.2 Schistocerca piceifrons | reverse complement strand
GGTAGTGTTGTGTGGACAGGGGAGGGGCATGCGTAACGCTGCTGGCATGGCATTTCGGGAGATGGGAGGGGGCAAACGAGGAGCGGCGGCCAAAGAAAGGCGGGACGGGGAGGGGCGCGGTGTGGGTGGCTTGCGCCTGTGCTCGGCGTTGTGGTTTGTGCAAAAGAGGAGGAGAAAAACAATGAGTTGCCAGGGAGGGGAGCGGTGTTGTGTTGTGGTTGTCGTGGTGTAGCCGCAGACGCGGCTGTCAGTGAACGTGGCGAGACGGACGGATGCGCGGAGGGGCGGGGGCGGCGCATTTCGCCGGTGCCGTGCCGTGCCGTGCCGTGCCTGACAGCCGCGTGGTCGCTGTGTTGTTGGTGGCGTGGGGGCGAGGAGAGTACCGTACGGGTGTGCTTGTGCGCCGGAAATGGCACACTGCGCCTGCCCGTCTTGGAGGCTGATGGCTGTGGTGTGGAAATGGGGCGCGGTGATGTTGAAGCAGTTGAAGAACAGAAAAGAAACCAAGAAAACGGGAGGCGTGATGCGGCGGTGGTGGTGAGAGCGGGAAAAACAAAACAAACAAAAAAAAAACAACAAAAAAAAGAAGGAAAAACAACAAGAAACAAAAAAGAAAACAAAAAGTCTATCAATATTAGAATGTAAATGGAAATGGAAATGGACCCAGGTATAACCTCCCTGCACAAATAGCAGAGAGTCCGATGATAATAGAAATGTGCCAGAATGTTAACGTCCCTACAAAACAAACCCAACGATAATATTAATGAAAGAATGAACCGTATGTAACATTGCAACAGACATAATGAAACCTGATAAATTGTATAAGGGCAGCAGCGTTGACCTTTGGCCCTGTATTCAGAATAAAAAGAGCCAAAGATCGTCACCCCAATGAAAAAGACACTGAAACACGTATGTAACATAGCAGCGATGGCGAGACATTGTAGCATCTGTGACCAGAGAGTTTGCGCTGGACCGCGCGAGTGTTGCGAGCGGTTCTCAGTCAGTCAGTCAGTCAGTCGGTCGGTCGTTGCGAGTCTGTAGGTCTGTCTAGTTGAGGGCTGTACTCTGTCAGTAGTCGTCGCGTGCAGTACGCTAATAGTCGTCATGCAGAGCGGTCGGTCAGTAGTAGCAGCCGAGTGCGGTTGTGTGATGTAGGCGGTCGGCAACACTGGTCAAGATGGTGAATAAGGTATACTGTTAATTAATATAATCATTAGATAATGAACAATTTTATTTATTGTAATTATTCTCCAACAAGTTCCCCAATAATAATTTTTATTTCAAAAGCATTTTTCAAACATTTAATTTTTTATTGAACTGAAGAGTTCGTTGCACTTCACATTTCATTCCACTTCTTTGAAGAAAAATTTCACTAAAATCACAAAAAAAAAAGAGAATATTATTATTTGCAATGCAGTTCCTCCAAGCGCTGCGCAACAAACAAGAGCAGAAATGTGACATCCATTTATTCTGAGGTAAGACTTTAATTCTGATTGTTTTGCACAGGGCCAAAGACCGATATTTCGGTTTAATTGAAGTTTCTTGTCACTGAACGGACTTTTAAATGTTGTGAAGAATTTATATTTGAGTCAGATTGCGAATTTAACATTTTTGTTGCCATTTTCAATACCTCTCATTGTGGGCGAGGTTACAATTAGCGCAATGTCCATTAGCATCCGTAAATAACATTGTCCATTATTTTAAATTTTGCGGGGAGGTTACAACGCACAAAAAAAAAAAAAACAAAACAAAAAATTGCATTTGTATCCGCTCCTCAATTGTAGATACCCCTTACACAGCTGTGTGCAATGAATGAGTGCTGGCTGGTAATTAATTGCACTCCTTGGAGGGAAATGCCATAGGAAGTAGTCTTTAAAAAGTGAATGTTTTTCGTTAAAAGACAAAAGTTACTTTAGAAAAAAGTAATAGTGGGGCTTTTTGTCGTTGAACAAAATAAGTACAATGAACATACGTTATCAGATTTGCGCAAAATGCAGCTTCACACTACCTTTTGATTATAACACAATATACTATACATCGTCCCGAACCGTGACCAGAGTCGCGAGACGAGCAGAGCACGCCGCCGACGCCCGCTCAGTACAACCGTCCACCCGCTACTACTGTCGACCGACTACTACCTCTCCCGACTCGCGCTACAATATATATAACAACTGTTCCTGGCGACCCGGTGCGTGCCACTACTGTCGTCTGGCGCGGTCCAAGCGCCGACTAGCAACGATAAATAACTCTCTGGTCAGACAGAGATGCTGTCATGCCTCGCCATCGCTCTGGTAATGAATACATACGTGTTGCAGCGTGCGTACCACCGGAACACGCAGTGGCGGAGCCAAAGACTGTGTTGTCGAGGTCGAGTGCGAGCGGGAAGAGAGGCAGCGTCGGCACGGAGATGCAAGCGAGCGCGAGACGCACGGGGGCTGCGGCGTGGCGCGTTTGCGGTCGGCGCCTTTGGTGGCAACGGCCGGGACAAGCAGCGGTGTATGGTGTGGTGCGGGGCGGACAGGGGCGGCGGTGGACGGGGAGGAGGCGGCGCGACGACGGCATGGGGGCGAAAACGGGACGGGGGACGGCGGATGTTGAGAGGCGTCACGCGCGGACAGGACACAGACACAGAGACACACAGATTGGAAAGGGAGGGTGCGCGGTAATAGTTGGGAATGTGCGTACCGTGCGGGACGGGAGTGGGCGAGGAACACGGTCGTGGCCCCTGTTTTGGGTGCGTGTGATGACGTCGGTGTGTTGTGGGAAGGGAAGGTGCTGTGGCGGCGGCGCGTAATGGGCGTAGGCCGAAAAGAGAAAGGAACGTCGGCAGTGTGTTGGCAAGCGTCGGTTCGACTGCGACGTTGATGGGCAGGGCAGGGCGAGGTTAATGGTGGTAGGAGTAGGCGTGTGGGCGCACAAAATCTGCCGCTGCAGGCGGTGCCGTAACCGCCATGGCGGGAAGGAGAGAGGGCCAAAGAAAGAAAGAAAGAAAGAAAGAAGAAAACAAAAAAAAAAAAAAAAAAGGAGGAGGGGGGGGCGAAAGTGGAGAGGCGGTGGTGTGAGAAGGGCGGGGGCGGAAGGAAGGCAGGAAGGACAAGAGGCGAGGCGACGGCTTGCTTTGTGTATCGGTCGGTCTCTGGCTATGCTTCGTTTTCTGCAGCAGGGTCGGTGCGCGGCGTGGCTCGCGGCAGTGGGAACGCCTGGCGGCTGGACGGCCAGCAATGCGGTTGGATGGGCGGCCACAGCACCGCACCTGTGCCCGAGGAGGAGACGCTGGCGGCGGGCCCTGAGGTGAGGCCGGCTCGGCTCGGCTGGGGCTGTGGATGTGTAGGTGTGCGCCGCTGCTGCAACAACGAGTAAAACGCGAGAAGAAGGGATGGCGGTAGAGAGAGGAAAAAAAAAAGGTCGTGTTGTGTTGATGCGCAGGCAGACGCGTACAGAGAGACGAGCCCGGTCTGCAGCAGGGTGTGGCCGTGCCGAGTGCAGAGCAGCGGCGGCTCGGTTCGGTTCGGCCCGGCCCGGCCCGGCCCGGCGGGCCGCGCTGTTGTCGCGGACGTGAGCGCCCCCTGGCGGGTGGCCGGAGGCGGCGCGGCGTGTTGGACGTGTGGCTGGTGGCAGTGCACAATTTGCGAGTGGCTGGCGGTGTGGTGTGGCGGTTGGCGCGTCGGGCGGCGGAGAGAGAGAGAGAGGGGGAGGAGAGGTATGTGTTGCGGGCGCCCTTTGCTGCGCTGCGTCGTTGCGTGTGCCGTACAGGGCGGGCGCTTGTCGACTGTGTGGGCGGTGTGGCGAATTGGCGTGAAACGGCTGCCGAGAGGTGTGTGGTAGCGAGCCGGTCGGTGTCAGTGCGAAGGGGAATGTGCGTGCGTTTGGCGGTTTCGGTGTGCTTTTTGCGGCGTGAGAGTGGGGAATTAGTGGGGCCGGCTGTTGTGTTGGTTCCTTGTGTCTTGTGTCGCGTAGCTTGATGGCAACGTGGAAGGACGCCGGTTTCGTTTCGAGCCTTGCGTGTGGTTGTCGACGTTGACTGGTTGGCGTGTGCATGTGTGGGTCGCGAGTGCGTTTTTGGCTGGCTGTGTGTGTGTGTGTGTGTGTGTGTGTGTGTGTGTGTGTTTTGGGGGGGAAGGGGGAGGCGGTGGTGAAAGTGCAGTCGTTGCCACGGGCGCGTCGTCGGGTGGGGCTGGGGCTGTGCGTCGTGGCGGAAAGGTGGTAGGTTGCGGGAAGCGAGCCCGTCGTTGACGGTGTCGCGTGAGTTGTGACTCGAGTGGGGCGCGGGGCGCGGGACAGGAGCAGCGTGCCGCTGCGTCGTGGTCGTCAGCAGAGGCTGTGCGTGTGCTTGTCCTTTTTGTGGGCGGTTCGTGCGAGGCGTTTTTTGTTTCGTGTTGCCCTAGTTGTTAGTTTATTTTTTTTTTGTGTTTGTTATTTTGAGACGACGACTGGTTGGTGGCGTGCGCGCGAAGTGGCGGTGTGCGCTTCCCGTGTCGTTTTGTTTTTGTTTGGTTTTTTTGTTTTTGTGTGTTTTTTTTTTGCACTGGGCCCCGGGGGGTGGGTGGGTGCGTGTGTGTCGATTGCCGGCTGGCGAAAGGTGCGCCATCGGCGGGGTGGGTCGCCGGCACAAGTAGAGGCGGCGGCGTTGTTGCTGTTGTTGTGTGGTGTTTGTTTTGTTCGGCTGTGTCGGCGAGCTGTGTTGCGGTGCGTGTGAATGGTGGTGCAAAAGTGCTGGCGTTGGGGCTGCGACTGCGACGGCGGCGAGCCGCGGGCGCGCATGATAGTGATGTTGTGAACAGCGGCTGTGTACGGTAGTGGTGTTGTTGTAGCACGACGTGCATCCGGGCCGGCGCGGAAAGCGCAGTTGCGGGCGGTTGCCCTTCGGTGCCAGCCATGTCGCGTGAGCGGCGGGTTGCTCTGGTGTCGACACGTGGTGCTCTGGGTTGTTGTGTGGTGCCCTTTGGCCGGTGGGGGTGGTTCGCGTGTGTCTCGTTCGCGCTCGGTATCTGGTCGTGGTCGTGCTGCTCCCCCGTCTGTCGGCGGTTTTCGACGTCGTCTGTACGTTTTTGTTCGTTTGCGGCGTGCCTGCCGACGTCGTCCCGTCGCGACCTTTCAACCGAAAGTGTGGCGCCCGAAGGTGAACGAACGTAACCCTGACCTCGGCGCTTTACGCTGAGCCGAGCGAACCGAACCTAACCTGTGGTGTGGCGAGGTGAGCTCAGCCTGTGAGCCCCTAACGTCTACGTAAGGTAAGCTGTCCGGCTGACGCCTCACGTTTGAACGCTTTTTTTTAACCTAGCACTGACCCCTTAACCTAACGTGTAACCTAACCTAACCTCTGACGCCTGACGTGTTTGAATGCTTAACCTAAGTTTGACGCTTAACCTAACCCAAGTCCCCTTAACCTAACCCACGTCCACCTAACCCTAACCTAACCTAGACGTGTAAACGTAATGTGTAACGCGTAACGTGTAAGGTCGGCTGTCGTGTGTGCTGACGGCAGATTGGGTTGGTCTGTAGATTCGGATTGCGGTTTGCCTCGGTCGAGGGGTTGGGTCGGAAGCGGCGAGGGGCGGCGGCGCCTGTTGCGCAGGCGGCGTCCGTTTGCGGCGGGCAATTGTTGATAAACGGCTGTGAATGTTGGCGGGCGAGAGGAGGAGGACGGCGCGCGATGTGGCCCGACGGCTGCGGGCCGATCGGGAAACGGCGGGAGGGCGACGGAAGGCGATGGGGCGGCGGAGGCGCGTTTGCACGGCCGTCATCGCCGCACGCCTCGGCTTGTGTGGCTGTGGCGCCGGCCGCGCTGGCCGGGCTGCCGCGGCGACGGTGTGGGAGTTTTGCCGAAGGTTTGGCCATTGTGGCGGGTCGTCGGCTGGGGCTGTGGGGGCGGCATTTGGGCGGGGGCGGCGATTCTCGGCGGGCCGACCCAGGCTGTAGCGCGCGGTAGCTGCAGTTTGGCCGTGGTTTGCGGCGCTGCCGTGGCGACTGGTTGGCGACTGTGGTGTGGCTGTGTGTAGCCCCATCCTCGGTGGTTTGAAAGGCGCGGGCGGTTGTGGCGCAGGTTTGGGGCTGCTCCGCACAGGCTGTCGGACGTTGGGCGGTAGCAAGCGCGGGAGGCGCGGCGCGGCGGCGCGCAGAGTGGCGGCCGCTCTCTCGGCCGTCCGCGCCCGCCCGCGACACTGGCTGGGCCTTGTGATTCTCTGCTCTGCTGCTGTGCTGTGCTTGCGTGCCTGCCTGCCGTCCCGCTCGCTCTCGCTCTCGCTCTCGCTGTGTGTTACGCGCGTCGTCGAAATGGCAGATCAGGCGGCTACGAACGAGACTGCTGCGGCACCCGCCGCCACCGGCACTACGAAGAAGGCCAAGTCTGCGTCGTCTGCGAAGAAGCCGCGCGCCAAGCCTGCGCACCCGCGCACCTCTGAGATGGTGACGGCCGCCATCAAGAGTCTGAAGGAGCGCGGCGGGTCGTCGCTGCAGGCGATCAAGAAGTACATTGCCGCGCACTACAAGCTGGACGCGGAGAAGCTGGCGCCGTTTATCAAGAAGTACCTCAAGTCGGCCGTCGTGGCGGGCGAGCTGGTGCAGACGAAGGGGAAGGGCGCGTCCGGCTCGTTCAAGCTTGCCGGCGCCGGCGGCGGGGGGGCGGCCGAGGGCGGCAAGGCTCGTGCTGGCGGTGCCAAGAAGAAGCGCGCCGCTCCGGCCAGCAAGGAGAAGAAGGGCGCCCGTGCGGCCGGCGCAAAGAAGGCTGGTGGCGTGAAGGCGGCGACCGGTCGGAAGGCGGGCGCCGCCAAGAAGGCGTCTGCGGCGTCGGCCGCTCCCGCGGGTGCGAAGAAGGCGGCTGCGGCCAAGCCGGCCAAGGCCAAGTCGCCGTCGAAGGCGAAGAAGGCCGCCAAGGTTCCGACGAAGAAGCCGAAGGCGCCGCGCCCGAAGAAGGCGACGACGCCGTCTAAGGCGAAGGCTTCGCCCAAGAAGAAGAAGTAGAGTAGAGGAGAAAGAGATGGGAGAAAGGAAGGGTTTGGCGCTTGACTCCGTCGTCCCCACCCCCCGTCGTCGTCTAGTGGCGCGCAAGAGACGCGCGGCCCAAAACGGCCCTTCTCAGGGCCATCAAAGCACGTCGGGGAAGGTTTTGATTGTCGTGTTGCGTTTGGTGTGGGTGTCTGTCTGTCTGGCGTTTCTGTATGCCCGTGGGGATGCTGTTTGCGTGCCGTGGTGGTTGGATTGCGGGGGTCGGTGGCGGGTGTGGGCGGCGGTAGCGGTAAGCGGTGTTGTTGTTGATTGTCGCCGTGTTTGTGGCGGCGGCCGACGGTTGGTTTTCTGTCACGTTGTTTTGTTTGAATACGTTGGTTGGCTTGCCTGCGTTCGTTCTTCTCGGATGTCTGTCTTGTCTAGTCGTGTCTGGTCTTTGTTGTTTTGTTCCTTTGTGTGTGTGTGTGTGTGTTATGTTTTGCAACGGGGGGCACGTTGAGATGTGGAAGGAGTCGGCGGGGATTTCGGTGGCGTGTAGAGCGAGCGAGCGCGCCTGCCTGGCCGTTGGCCGTCGGAGTGGAGTGCGGGTTTGTTTTTGTGTTTTCGAAACGAAAGCGGCGGCCGGCCGGCCAGCCACCCGTGCGGTGTGACGTCGGCCGTTGGGTATTGTGCGCTTTGAGCGCCGGGGAGGGATGATGTGTGATTGTTGCGCGCTGCTAAGCAGGCAGGCAGAGTGAGCGGGTGTGGCGGACGGACGGGAAGTGGTGGTTGTTGTTTTTGGGTTGCGGGGCGAGAGGCAGGCGACCGACAAAGTTTGCTCGCGACGGAGAGATGTTAGTGGCCCTGAAAAGGGCCGTTTTTGTTTGTGCGGTGCGGTGCCGCGGCGCGGTTTAGGCGCGCTCGCCGCGGATGCGGCGCGCGAGCTGGATGTCCTTGGGCATGATGGTGACGCGCTTGGCGTGGATTGCGCACAGGTTGGTGTCTTCGAAGAGGCCGACGAGGTAGGCCTCGCTGGCCTCCTGCAGGGCCATGACTGCGGAGCTCTGGAAGCGCAGGTCGGTCTTGAAGTCCTGGGCGATCTCGCGCACTAGGCGCTGGAATGGCAGCTTGCGGATGAGCAGCTCTGTGCTCTTCTGGTAGCGCCTGATTTCTCGCAGGGCGACGGTGCCCGGCCTGTAGCGGTGGGGCTTCTTGACGCCTCCGGTGGCGGGCGCGCTCTTCCTCGCCGCCTTGGTGGCGAGCTGTTTGCGCGGCGCCTTTCCGCCGGTGGACTTGCGGGCCGTTTGACCGCCGCCCACATCGACCGCAAACCGCTTTGGGGCCCTTGCGGTCGAAACTACGACTGAACAGCCTACTCCAGAGCGGTCGGCGCCCACGGCCGCCGCCAAAGCAGGCTGTTCAAATGATGATGATGACGAAGAAGCCGTCCCCACCACCGGACGGTCACACCGGAGGCCGCCGCCCATAGTCTTCGAGGTGGCCGAAGACTACAAAGGTTTCCTGCAGCTCGTAAGGCAGTGGACGACTGCCGACTTCACCTTGCGAGCTGCAGCAGGGAACCTGGTGCGGCTACAGGTCGCCAACACAGACGACTACATCAAGGTGACGAGCGAGGCGTCAAACCAGGGCCTCCACTGGTTCACACACGCCGCCGTCCCCGAGCGACTATTGAAGATAGTCTTTAAGGGACTACCGATGGCAGCTCAACCGGAGCTGCTACGAGAGGAGCTGACAGATCTCGACTTCAGTGTGCGCAACGTGACGCGCGTGAAGTCGCACGTCAGCCACAAAGAGTCACCGTCACTTCTGGTTATCGCCACCGATACACCAGAAAACAGGCGGCTCTACCAGGTGACGAGGGTGGCCAATACCAAGGTCACCGTCGAGAACTTGAAGCAGAAGAGGGGCCTGGTACAATGCTTCCGCTGCCAGGGGATGGGGCACGTGGCTCGCCACTGCTCCTTCCCCGAGAAGTGCGTGAAGTGTGCCGGGGCCCATGCCAGCAGACTTTGTCCGCTACCGAGGTCGCACACGCCCAAGTGTGCGAACTGCAGCGGCCCACACGTGGCGAGCTACCGCGGCTGCGAAGTCTTCAAAGCCGCAATAGCTCGCCAAAACGGGCAGCAGGCGAAGACGACTGCCGACCGCTCCCTCCGCCGTCCGCGCCCAGGCGCAAAACCGGCGAGGCGGCCGGCACACGCCAGGCAGACGCCGGCAGCCAATGCTGCCACCACCGTCCCCACTGAAGGGGGCAACAAAAGCTGGCGCACCCGCGTCAGAAAACGTGCGCGCGAGCGCACGCCAGATGACCAGCGCGCCTACCACGGGAAGGCGCGCAAAGAAGACAACGAAACGACGGGAGGCGAAAGGCGCGGCAACGCGCCAGCCGCCTCACGTCACCCTGCAGCAACCAGCCAAGGCGTTGCAACATCAGCGCTTGAAGGAGGGCTGGCTGCAGCAATTTCAGCACTCTCTGCGGCAATCGACAAGGTAACACACCTTGCCGACACGCTGCAGAGAGTGGCTGAGACAGTGATGACCGCCTCACCGGCGGCTGTTCCACAGCCGTCGAAATAAGACGCTCCCAACGCCGTCCGCGCCGGGAGCACCGAAGACGGCTGGTCCACGGACAAGCACCGTTGTCCGCACGTGCGGGCAACCAAGAAGCCAACATATACCTGAAAAGGGCCAACGAGAAGACACGAAAGAAAAGAGAAGCATTACCAACATCTAGTCGAAGAGATGAATGGAGGCAGTGCAGGGACATCCTGCAGGGACTCCAAGCAACCGGGGTGAAGAGCGCACACCCTGAAGAAGATGGTCTATCGGCTGGGCGCAGACCGTAGCCGACTCGCCAGCCGCTGCAGCTGCTGTTTGTGCACGTTTTGCTTTGCCCGAGGAAGGAAGGATGACAGGCCGCGGCAAGGGAGGAAAGGGGCTCGGCAAGGGTGGCGCCAAGCGGCACCGCAAGGTGTTGCGCGACAACATCCAGGGCATCACGAAGCCCGCCATCCGCCGCCTGGCTCGCAGGGGCGGCGTGAAGCGCATCTCTGGTCTGATCTACGAGGAGACCCGCGGGGTGCTGAAGGTGTTCCTGGAGAACGTGATCCGCGACGCGGTGACGTACACTGAGCACGCCAAGCGCAAGACTGTGACGGCCATGGACGTGGTGTACGCCCTGAAGAGGCAGGGGCGCACCCTGTACGGTTTCGGCGGTTAGGCTGCGTCGCAGCGGGCGCTGGCCTTCCCGCGGCCGTGCTTGTGGGTGGGAGAGACTAGAAAACGGCCCTTTTCAGGGCCACCACACTGTTCGGAAGTTGAAAAGTGCGAAAGAGTCTGTGTTGTTTGTTTGTTTCTTTCTTTCCGTTTGAGCGACGTGATGTGACTGGGAGGGGAGAAGGAAAGGAAACGTGTCATGTGGCTGGCTGTGTGTGGGAGCTGCTTCGTTTGTGTTTGTTATTGTGTGTCGTTGTATCGATCGCGACGGAGATGGCGGGCTGTGTGTTGTTGTGCGAGAGGCGGTGATTATTTGCTTGCGTGGTTTGGCTCTGTGTGTTTGCGGCGGCGTTGGGGTTTCCGAGGCAAGGCGTGTGGGCACAGGCGGCCGGATCAGCTGTTTCGTTCGTGTCGACGGCCGTTGCGCGCGGGAGTGGAGGGCGGTGTGTCGACACGCCTCCCTGTAACAATGGTCATTATTGCTGCCGTTGTCGTTTGGAAGGCGACTGCGACCGTGCAAAATGAATGTGTGTGTGTGTGTTTGTTGGGCCACACGGGCTGTGTGGACGACAAGATGGCGGACGTGCGCCGGCGGCGGCTGTGCTGTGAAAGTGCAAAGTTAAAACAAAACAAGGTGCGGCGAGGACGACTGAAATTTTGCTTTGGACGTAGGTTTGTGTGGTGGCCCTGAAAAGGGCCGATTGTTGTGGGCCGGGCCGAGCCGAGCCGGCAAAGCGCGTTGCGTGCAGGGGAGCACGCGGCGCTGCGATTGCCTTGGCCTCCTTTAGGCCTTCTTCTCGGTCTTCTTTGGCAGCAGGACGGCCTGGATGTTGGGCAGGACACCACCCTGTGCGATGGTGACGCCCGACAGGAGCTTGTTGAGCTCCTCGTCGTTGCGGATGGCAAGCTGCAGGTGGCGCGGGATGATGCGCGTCTTCTTGTTGTCGCGGGCCGCGTTTCCGGCCAGCTCGAGCACCTCAGCCGCGAGGTACTCCATGACGGCGGCGAGGTAGACGGGCGCCCCGGCGCCGACGCGCTCTGCGTAGTTTCCCTTGCGCAGGAGGCGGTGGATTCTGCCGACCGGGAACTGGAGCCCAGCCCTGCTTGAGCGGGACTTTGACTTGCCCTTGACTTTGCCTCCCTTTCCGCGTCCGGACATGGCGATGGGCTAGCGACGGTGCACACGAAACGGAAACGAAAACGACCGGTGCGAGCGGCAGCGAGTCGAGCAGCGGAGTGCGTGCCGGCGCAGCCGGGGTGGGGGTGCTTTATGGGCTCGGGTGCGGCGGCCGGTTGCGCGCGCGCCCCATTGGTCGGCGGCCGCAACAGGGCGAGCTGGTAAAGGTGCGGCGGCGGCTGGCGGCGGGTGCCACTGTGTGGGGAGACGCTGACTAGAGCGGAGCGCTTGCTACTGGTGTTGCTGCTGCCGTACGTTCGTTCGAGATGCCGCCCAAGACTAGCGGGAAGGCCGCCAAGAAGGCTGGCAAGGCGCAGAAGAACATTTCGAAGGGCGACAAGAAGAAGAAGCGCAAGAGGAAGGAGAGCTATGCCATCTACATCTACAAGGTGCTGAAGCAGGTGCACCCTGACACGGGCATCTCGTCGAAGGCGATGAGCATCATGAACAGCTTCGTGAACGACATTTTCGAGCGCATTGCGGCCGAGGCTTCTCGCCTGGCGCACTACAACAAGCGCTCGACCATCACGTCCCGCGAGATCCAGACCGCTGTGCGGCTGTTGCTGCCTGGCGAGCTGGCCAAGCACGCCGTGAGCGAGGGCACGAAGGCGGTGACCAAGTACACGAGCTCCAAGTAAGGAGGTGGCTCTGGAGTGGAAGGAAGGATGGAGAAGGCTCCTCCGTTGCGAGAGCGGCAAAACGGCCCTTTTCAGGGCCACCAACTTGCCTTTTGCGGGAAGGGCGGAATTGTTGTTGTTGTTGTTTGTGTGGACGGCTGTGATGTATGTGTGCATTTTGATTGTGGGTGGGGGGGGGCGCGTCAAAGCGTGTTGCGGGGGACGGCCACGAGGTTGGTCGCCGTGGCGTGGAATGGTGGCACGCCTCGTTGGAGTGGTTTTGACCCATTGGTGGTGGTGTGTGTGTGTTACCTGTCTGCGAGGGGGGACAGTGCGATCGGCGACTTTTGTGTCACCGTAACGACGGCCGTTTGCGGGTTTGTTTTTTGCACATCATACATGGCGAGGGTGAAATGTGAAATGTTTTTGTTTGGTTTTTTTTTGCCGCCCACTATTCCCTTTGCTGTACGCCGAGTTTGACAATGGTGCGACGTAACTGCAGCGTGGAGGTGTGTGAGTGACGTTGAAATTGAACGTGCCATTAAGACGCATTGTTGTTGTATTGTACTGTACGTGTACGGCGACACGCACGATGATGTACCATTCGACTCTGATTTTTGATAGCCGTGTCTGACTGATTGCGTACGACGCACGCACACCGATGTCGTCATTCAAGATGCACGCGTGTCCAGTGCAGTACAGTAAGCGCGACGCTAGACGGCGGCGGCGGCGGCGGCGGCGGCGGCGGCGGTCGTCGTTTGTTTGGCGAATGTCTGTACACGTGTTTGTCTGTGTCCATCCGGTATGTATGTGTTTGTTTGAAAGTGTTTTGTGTGTCGGTGACGTGGTCCGATCCGTCGCCCCCTGAGTAACTGTCGATCGGCGCGATAGACCGGCGTCACGCAACTGAACCGAAGTCTTGGGCACACCCGTCATACTGTTGTACACCGTCGCGCTGAGAACGGTGACGAAAGGTTGACTTTGATCGGTCGAATGTCTGGGCAGAACGTGAGGAATGAGGCAAGAGTGCAAGGAGGGGGGGGCAAAAGAGAGAGGAAGGGAAAAAGGGGAGAAACGCATTCGTAGAGCAACGGAACGTTCCCGTGTCGGAGGCGTATTGGAGCCGCACTGAAATGCGTTTAACGGCGGCGCGGCTGCAAGTGTCTGCCGTGGTGAACGTTACCTTTGACGGCTGCATTGGGCTTTGCTTTTGCTTTTGCTTTTGCTTTCGCTTTCGCTTTCGCTTTCCCGGATGTACGTAACGTTTGTTGATATGGTTCTGAGGAAGAGTGTATGACAGTGCCGTGCCGTCCATGTTCGTGTGCCCTCCCATTGTGTGTATGCTATTGTCTGTGTACTTGAATGATGTATGTAGGTGTTAGTGGACATGTTTCACCAGTGGGGGGAAATGGATCGTCGATAGTTGGCGTCACTCTGTCACGGTCGAGATGACGCACCCTCCGTACAGAAAGGTGTCGAGAAAGTGTGTGTGTGTGTGTGCGTCCGTGAATTGGCAGTGTTTGGAGGTGGGCGTGCCCTGCATGTGGCCCGGAAGGCTGTTCGTTTGGCGGTAGTGTTGTGTGGACAGGGGAGGGGCATGCGTAACGCTGCTGGCATGGCATTTCGGGAGATGGGAGGGGGCAAACGAGGAGCGGCGGCCAAAGAAAGGCGGGACGGGGAGGGGCGCGGTGTGGGTGGCTTGCGCCTGTGCTCGGCGTTGTGGTTTGTGCAAAAGAGGAGGAGAAAAACAATGAGTTGCCAGGGAGGGGAGCGGTGTTGTGTTGTGGTTGTCGTGGTGTAGCCGCAGACGCGGCTGTCAGTGAACGTGGCGAGACGGACGGATGCGCGGAGGGGCGGGGGCGGCGCATTTCGCCGGTGCCGTGCCGTGCCGTGCCGTGCCTGACAGCCGCGTGGTCGCTGTGTTGTTGGTGGCGTGGGGGCGAGGAGAGTACCGTACGGGTGTGCTTGTGCGCCGGAAATGGCACACTGCGCCTGCCCGTCTTGGAGGCTGATGGCTGTGGTGTGGAAATGGGGCGCGGTGATGTTGAAGCAGTTGAAGAACAGAAAAGAAACCAAGAAAACGGGAGGCGTGATGCGGCGGTGGTGGTGAGAGCGGGAAAAACAAAACAAACAAAAAAAAAAACAACAAAAAAAAGAAGGAAAAACAACAAGAAACAAAAAAGAAAACAAAAAGTCTATCAATATTAGAATGTAAATGGAAATGGAAATGGACCCAGGTATAACCTCCCTGCACAAATAGCAGAGAGTCCGATGATAATAGAAATGTGCCAGAATGTTAACGTCCCTACAAAACAAACCCAACGATAATATTAATGAAAGAATGAACCGTATGTAACATTGCAACAGACATAATGAAACCTGATAAATTGTATAAGGGCAGCAGCGTTGACCTTTGGCCCTGTATTCAGAATAAAAAGAGCCAAAGATCGTCACCCCAATGAAAAAGACACTGAAACACGTATGTAACATAGCAGCGATGGCGAGACATTGTAGCATCTGTGACCAGAGAGTTTGCGCTGGACCGCGCGAGTGTTGCGAGCGGTTCTCAGTCAGTCAGTCAGTCAGTCGGTCGGTCGTTGCGAGTCTGTAGGTCTGTCTAGTTGAGGGCTGTACTCTGTCAGTAGTCGTCGCGTGCAGTACGCTAATAGTCGTCATGCAGAGCGGTCGGTCAGTAGTAGCAGCCGAGTGCGGTTGTGTGATGTAGGCGGTCGGCAACACTGGTCAAGATGGTGAATAAGGTATACTGTTAATTAATATAATCATTAGATAATGAACAATTTTATTTATTGTAATTATTCTCCAACAAGTTCCCCAATAATAATTTTTATTTCAAAAGCATTTTTCAAACATTTAATTTTTTATTGAACTGAAGAGTTCGTTGCACTTCACATTTCATTCCACTTCTTTGAAGAAAAATTTCACTAAAATCACAAAAAAAAAGAGAATATTATTATTTGCAATGCAGTTCCTCCAAGCGCTGCGCAACAAACAAGAGCAGAAATGTGACATCCATTTATTCTGAGGTAAGACTTTAATTCTGATTGTTTTGCACAGGGCCAAAGACCGATATTTCGGTTTAATTGAAGTTTCTTGTCACTGAACGGACTTTTAAATGTTGTGAAGAATTTATATTTGAGTCAGATTGCGAATTTAACATTTTTGTTGCCATTTTCAATACCTCTCATTGTGGGCGAGGTTACAATTAGCGCAATGTCCATTAGCATCCGTAAATAACATTGTCCATTATTTTAAATTTTGCGGGGAGGTTACAACGCACAAAAAAAAAAAAACAAAACAAAAAATTGCATTTGTATCCGCTCCTCAATTGTAGATACCCCTTACACAGCTGTGTGCAATGAATGAGTGCTGGCTGGTAATTAATTGCACTCCTTGGAGGGAAATGCCATAGGAAGTAGTCTTTAAAAAGTGAATGTTTTTCGTTAAAAGACAAAAGTTACTTTAGAAAAAAGTAATAGTGGGGCTTTTTGTCGTTGAACAAAATAAGTACAATGAACATACGTTATCAGATTTGCGCAAAATGCAGCTTCACACTACCTTTTGATTATAACACAATATACTATACATCGTCCCGAACCGTGACCAGAGTCGCGAGACGAGCAGAGCACGCCGCCGACGCCCGCTCAGTACAACCGTCCACCCGCTACTACTGTCGACCGACTACTACCTCTCCCGACTCGCGCTACAATATATATAACAACTGTTCCTGGCGACCCGGTGCGTGCCACTACTGTCGTCTGGCGCGGTCCAAGCGCCGACTAGCAACGATAAATAACTCTCTGGTCAGACAGAGATGCTGTCATGCCTCGCCATCGCTCTGGTAATGAATACATACGTGTTGCAGCGTGCGTACCACCGGAACACGCAGTGGCGGAGCCAAAGACTGTGTTGTCGAGGTCGAGTGCGAGCGGGAAGAGAGGCAGCGTCGGCACGGAGATGCAAGCGAGCGCGAGACGCACGGGGGCTGCGGCGTGGCGCGTTTGCGGTCGGCGCCTTTGGTGGCAACGGCCGGGACAAGCAGCGGTGTATGGTGTGGTGCGGGGCGGACAGGGGCGGCGGTGGACGGGGAGGAGGCGGCGCGACGACGGCATGGGGGCGAAAACGGGACGGGGGACGGCGGATGTTGAGAGGCGTCACGCGCGGACAGGACACAGACACAGAGACACACAGATTGGAAAGGGAGGGTGCGCGGTAATAGTTGGGAATGTGCGTACCGTGCGGGACGGGAGTGGGCGAGGAACACGGTCGTGGCCCCTGTTTTGGGTGCGTGTGATGACGTCGGTGTGTTGTGGGAAGGGAAGGTGCTGTGGCGGCGGCGCGTAATGGGCGTAGGCCGAAAAGAGAAAGGAACGTCGGCAGTGTGTTGGCAAGCGTCGGTTCGACTGCGACGTTGATGGGCAGGGCAGGGCGAGGTTAATGGTGGTAGGAGTAGGCGTGTGGGCGCACAAAATCTGCCGCTGCAGGCGGTGCCGTAACCGCCATGGCGGGAAGGAGAGAGGGCCAAAGAAAGAAAGAAAGAAAGAAAGAAGAAAACAAAAAAAAAAAAAAAAAGGAGGAGGGGGGGGCGAAAGTGGAGAGGCGGTGGTGTGAGAAGGGCGGGGGCGGAAGGAAGGCAGGAAGGACAAGAGGCGAGGCGACGGCTTGCTTTGTGTATCGGTCGGTCTCTGGCTATGCTTCGTTTTCTGCAGCAGGGTCGGTGCGCGGCGTGGCTCGCGGCAGTGGGAACGCCTGGCGGCTGGACGGCCAGCAATGCGGTTGGATGGGCGGCCACAGCACCGCACCTGTGCCCGAGGAGGAGACGCTGGCGGCGGGCCCTGAGGTGAGGCCGGCTCGGCTCGGCTGGGGCTGTGGATGTGTAGGTGTGCGCCGCTGCTGCAACAACGAGTAAAACGCGAGAAGAAGGGATGGCGGTAGAGAGAGGAAAAAAAAAAGGTCGTGTTGTGTTGATGCGCAGGCAGACGCGTACAGAGAGACGAGCCCGGTCTGCAGCAGGGTGTGGCCGTGCCGAGTGCAGAGCAGCGGCGGCTCGGTTCGGTTCGGCCCGGCCCGGCCCGGCCCGGCGGGCCGCGCTGTTGTCGCGGACGTGAGCGCCCCCTGGCGGGTGGCCGGAGGCGGCGCGGCGTGTTGGACGTGTGGCTGGTGGCAGTGCACAATTTGCGAGTGGCTGGCGGTGTGGTGTGGCGGTTGGCGCGTCGGGCGGCGGAGAGAGAGAGAGAGGGGGAGGAGAGGTATGTGTTGCGGGCGCCCTTTGCTGCGCTGCGTCGTTGCGTGTGCCGTACAGGGCGGGCGCTTGTCGACTGTGTGGGCGGTGTGGCGAATTGGCGTGAAACGGCTGCCGAGAGGTGTGTGGTAGCGAGCCGGTCGGTGTCAGTGCGAAGGGGAATGTGCGTGCGTTTGGCGGTTTCGGTGTGCTTTTTGCGGCGTGAGAGTGGGGAATTAGTGGGGCCGGCTGTTGTGTTGGTTCCTTGTGTCTTGTGTCGCGTAGCTTGATGGCAACGTGGAAGGACGCCGGTTTCGTTTCGAGCCTTGCGTGTGGTTGTCGACGTTGACTGGTTGGCGTGTGCATGTGTGGGTCGCGAGTGCGTTTTTGGCTGGCTGTGTGTGTGTGTGTGTGTGTGTGTGTGTGTGTGTGTTTTGGGGGGGAAGGGGGAGGCGGTGGTGAAAGTGCAGTCGTTGCCACGGGCGCGTCGTCGGGTGGGGCTGGGGCTGTGCGTCGTGGCGGAAAGGTGGTAGGTTGCGGGAAGCGAGCCCGTCGTTGACGGTGTCGCGTGAGTTGTGACTCGAGTGGGGCGCGGGGCGCGGGACAGGAGCAGCGTGCCGCTGCGTCGTGGTCGTCAGCAGAGGCTGTGCGTGTGCTTGTCCTTTTTGTGGGCGGTTCGTGCGAGGCGTTTTTTGTTTCGTGTTGCCCTATTTGTTAGTTTATTTTTTTTTTGTGTTTGTTATTTTGAGACGACGACTGGTTGGTGGCGTGCGCGCGAAGTGGCGGTGTGCGCTTCCCGTGTCGTTTTGTTTTTGTTTGGTTTTTTTGTTTTTGTGTGTTTTTTTTTTGCACTGGGCCCCGGGGGGTGGGTGGGTGCGTGTGTGTCGATTGCCGGCTGGCGAAAGGTGCGCCATCGGCGGGGTGGGTCGCCGGCACAAGTAGAGGCGGCGGCGTTGTTGCTGTTGTTGTGTGGTGTTTGTTTTGTTCGGCTGTGTCGGCGAGCTGTGTTGCGGTGCGTGTGAATGGTGGTGCAAAAGTGCTGGCGTTGGGGCTGCGACTGCGACGGCGGCGAGCCGCGGGCGCGCATGATAGTGATGTTGTGAACAGCGGCTGTGTACGGTAGTGGTGTTGTTGTAGCACGACGTGCATCCGGGCCGGCGCGGAAAGCGCAGTTGCGGGCGGTTGCCCTTCGGTGCCAGCCATGTCGCGTGAGCGGCGGGTTGCTCTGGTGTCGACACGTGGTGCTCTGGGTTGTTGTGTGGTGCCCTTTGGCCGGTGGGGGTGGTTCGCGTGTGTCTCGTTCGCGCTCGGTATCTGGTCGTGGTCGTGCTGCTCCCCCGTCTGTCGGCGGTTTTCGACGTCGTCTGTACGTTTTTGTTCGTTTGCGGCGTGCCTGCCGACGTCGTCCCGTCGCGACCTTTCAACCGAAAGTGTGGCGCCCGAAGGTGAACGAACGTAACCCTGACCTCGGCGCTTTACGCTGAGCCGAGCGAACCGAACCTAACCTGTGGTGTGGCGAGGTGAGCTCAGCCTGTGAGCCCCTAACGTCTACGTAAGGTAAGCTGTCCGGCTGACGCCTCACGTTTGAACGCTTTTTTTTAACCTAGCACTGACCCCTTAACCTAACGTGTAACCTAACCTAACCTCTGACGCCTGACGTGTTTGAATGCTTAACCTAAGTTTGACGCTTAACCTAACCCAAGTCCCCTTAACCTAACCCACGTCCACCTAACCCTAACCTAACCTAGACGTGTAAACGTAATGTGTAACGCGTAACGTGTAAGGTCGGCTGTCGTGTGTGCTGACGGCAGATTGGGTTGGTCTGTAGATTCGGATTGCGGTTTGCCTCGGTCGAGGGGTTGGGTCGGAAGCGGCGAGGGGCGGCGGCGCCTGTTGCGCAGGCGGCGTCCGTTTGCGGCGGGCAATTGTTGATAAACGGCTGTGAATGTTGGCGGGCGAGAGGAGGAGGACGGCGCGCGATGTGGCCCGACGGCTGCGGGCCGATCGGGAAACGGCGGGAGGGCGACGGAAGGCGATGGGGCGGCGGAGGCGCGTTTGCACGGCCGTCATCGCCGCACGCCTCGGCTTGTGTGGCTGTGGCGCCGGCCGCGCTGGCCGGGCTGCCGCGGCGACGGTGTGGGAGTTTTGCCGAAGGTTTGGCCATTGTGGCGGGTCGTCGGCTGGGGCTGTGGGGGCGGCATTTGGGCGGGGGCGGCGATTCTCGGCGGGCCGACCCAGGCTGTAGCGCGCGGTAGCTGCAGTTTGGCCGTGGTTTGCGGCGCTGCCGTGGCGACTGGTTGGCGACTGTGGTGTGGCTGTGTGTAGCCCCATCCTCGGTGGTTTGAAAGGCGCGGGCGGTTGTGGCGCAGGTTTGGGGCTGCTCCGCACAGGCTGTCGGACGTTGGGCGGTAGCAAGCGCGGGAGGCGCGGCGCGGCGGCGCGCAGAGTGGCGGCCGCTCTCTCGGCCGTCCGCGCCCGCCCGCGACACTGGCTGGGCCTTGTGATTCTCTGCTCTGCTGCTGTGCTGTGCTTGCGTGCCTGCCTGCCGTCCCGCTCGCTCTCGCTCTCGCTCTCGCTGTGTGTTACGCGCGTCGTCGAAATGGCAGATCAGGCGGCTACGAACGAGACTGCTGCGGCACCCGCCGCCACCGGCACTACGAAGAAGGCCAAGTCTGCGTCGTCTGCGAAGAAGCCGCGCGCCAAGCCTGCGCACCCGCGCACCTCTGAGATGGTGACGGCCGCCATCAAGAGTCTGAAGGAGCGCGGCGGGTCGTCGCTGCAGGCGATCAAGAAGTACATTGCCGCGCACTACAAGCTGGACGCGGAGAAGCTGGCGCCGTTTATCAAGAAGTACCTCAAGTCGGCCGTCGTGGCGGGCGAGCTGGTGCAGACGAAGGGGAAGGGCGCGTCCGGCTCGTTCAAGCTTGCCGGCGCCGGCGGCGGGGGGGCGGCCGAGGGCGGCAAGGCTCGTGCTGGCGGTGCCAAGAAGAAGCGCGCCGCTCCGGCCAGCAAGGAGAAGAAGGGCGCCCGTGCGGCCGGCGCAAAGAAGGCTGGTGGCGTGAAGGCGGCGACCGGTCGGAAGGCGGGCGCCGCCAAGAAGGCGTCTGCGGCGTCGGCCGCTCCCGCGGGTGCGAAGAAGGCGGCTGCGGCCAAGCCGGCCAAGGCCAAGTCGCCGTCGAAGGCGAAGAAGGCCGCCAAGGTTCCGACGAAGAAGCCGAAGGCGCCGCGCCCGAAGAAGGCGACGACGCCGTCTAAGGCGAAGGCTTCGCCCAAGAAGAAGAAGTAGAGTAGAGGAGAAAGAGATGGGAGAAAGGAAGGGTTTGGCGCTTGACTCCGTCGTCCCCACCCCCCGTCGTCGTCTAGTGGCGCGCAAGAGACGCGCGGCCCAAAACGGCCCTTCTCAGGGCCATCAAAGCACGTCGGGGAAGGTTTTGATTGTCGTGTTGCGTTTGGTGTGGGTGTCTGTCTGTCTGGCGTTTCTGTATGCCCGTGGGGATGCTGTTTGCGTGCCGTGGTGGTTGGATTGCGGGGGTCGGTGGCGGGTGTGGGCGGCGGTAGCGGTAAGCGGTGTTGTTGTTGATTGTCGCCGTGTTTGTGGCGGCGGCCGACGGTTGGTTTTCTGTCACGTTGTTTTGTTTGAATACGTTGGTTGGCTTGCCTGCGTTCGTTCTTCTCGGATGTCTGTCTTGTCTAGTCGTGTCTGGTCTTTGTTGTTTTGTTCCTTTGTGTGTGTGTGTGTGTGTTATGTTTTGCAACGGGGGGCACGTTGAGATGTGGAAGGAGTCGGCGGGGATTTCGGTGGCGTGTAGAGCGAGCGAGCGCGCCTGCCTGGCCGTTGGCCGTCGGAGTGGAGTGCGGGTTTGTTTTTGTGTTTTCGAAACGAAAGCGGCGGCCGGCCGGCCAGCCACCCGTGCGGTGTGACGTCGGCCGTTGGGTATTGTGCGCTTTGAGCGCCGGGGAGGGATGATGTGTGATTGTTGCGCGCTGCTAAGCAGGCAGGCAGAGTGAGCGGGTGTGGCGGACGGACGGGAAGTGGTGGTTGTTGTTTTTGGGTTGCGGGGCGAGAGGCAGGCGACCGACAAAGTTTGCTCGCGACGGAGAGATGTTAGTGGCCCTGAAAAGGGCCGTTTTTGTTTGTGCGGTGCGGTGCCGCGGCGCGGTTTAGGCGCGCTCGCCGCGGATGCGGCGCGCGAGCTGGATGTCCTTGGGCATGATGGTGACGCGCTTGGCGTGGATTGCGCACAGGTTGGTGTCTTCGAAGAGGCCGACGAGGTAGGCCTCGCTGGCCTCCTGCAGGGCCATGACTGCGGAGCTCTGGAAGCGCAGGTCGGTCTTGAAGTCCTGGGCGATCTCGCGCACTAGGCGCTGGAATGGCAGCTTGCGGATGAGCAGCTCTGTGCTCTTCTGGTAGCGCCTGATTTCTCGCAGGGCGACGGTGCCCGGCCTGTAGCGGTGGGGCTTCTTGACGCCTCCGGTGGCGGGCGCGCTCTTCCTCGCCGCCTTGGTGGCGAGCTGTTTGCGCGGCGCCTTTCCGCCGGTGGACTTGCGGGCCGTTTGCTTTGTGCGGGCCATAGCGGTAGCGGAGCGGCGTGCGTGGAGGTTAGGTGCGGCGCGGCGTCCGGTGCTGCCTTGACAACGGGCCCGCGCGCCTCCGTGCTGCGCTTATATGCCCTCGGTTGCGCGTGGTGGGGGGAGGGCGGGCCAGAGTCTATATAGGGGGGCGGCGGGCGCGCTGGGCGCAGACCAGAGGCAGACCCTCAGTCGTCGCTCCGGCAGCGCGCAGAGATGTCGTGGGCGCGCCCGGAGTTTCGAGGATCACTGAGCAGAGCTATGGGTGTGGCGGATCGCCGTTCGGCCGAGCCCGCTCGGTCGACGGCCCCATCCGGCCCCCCAAATACGACGACTGGAGAAGTTGGTGTGGCAGACCGCCGTCCGGAGGAGCGTGCTCCCTCGGCGGCCCCGTCTGACCCGCCGTCTACGACGACTCGGCCACGGGACCCGGACCTCGAGTCAGGAGAAGATGACGATGTCATCGTCAACTTGGCAGATTTCCTGCCCACGAAGAACGGGCAAAGGACGGCAGCCAGCGCACCGCACCTCGCAGATGGCGGGCGGCGCAAACGGCCGTTGTCTGCTGCTCAAGTAGGCGCCAGAAAGGCAGCTAAGAAGAAGAGGCAGCCGACTGTCTCTACCACGGGAGGCAGAAGACGCGCCATCCGTGACGACAGCGTGGCAGGCGCCACCTGGACGACCGTTTCGTCCCGACGGGCGGCCAGGCCCAGGGCGACGCCTTCCCCGCCTCCCACATCGACTGCAAACCGCTTCGGCGCGCTTGCAGACGACGAGAGGCCAGAGCGGCCAACGACCTCGCAGACGGTGCCCACGACCGCTGCACGGGCTGGCTGCTCAGACGACGAAGTAGAGATGGCCCCCACCACCGGGCTGTCTCATCGACGGCCGCCGCCGATAGTCTTTGAGGTGGCCAAGGACTACAAGGGCTTCCTGCAGCTCGTCAGGCAGTGGACGACTGCCGATTTCACCCTGCGAGCTGCTTCTGGAAACCTTGTGCGGCTGCAAGTCAGCAACACGCAGGATTACGTAAAGGTGACGTCGGAGGCGTCGAACCAGGGCCTGCACTGGTACACGCACGCCGCCGTCCCCGAGAGGCTACTGAAGGTAGTCGTCAAGGGTTTCCCCATGGCGGCAGAACCTGACCTGTTGAAGGAGGAGCTGGCGGACCTTGACTTCCACGTCAGGAACGTGACGCGGGTCAAGTCCCACGTCAGCCACAAGGAGTCGCCTTCCCTGCTGGTGATTGCCACCGATACACCGGAGAACAGGCGGCTCTTCGAGCTGAAGAAGGTGGCCAACACA
This sequence comes from Schistocerca piceifrons, assembly GCF_021461385.2. Classification (NCBI taxonomy): domain Eukaryota; kingdom Metazoa; phylum Arthropoda; class Insecta; order Orthoptera; family Acrididae; genus Schistocerca; species Schistocerca piceifrons. The sequence goes on along the minus strand of NW_025726969.1, from coordinate 19,725 downwards.
TCGGTCACCGCGGAGGGCCTCAAGCAGAAGAGGGGGCTCGTCCAGTGCTTCCGCTGCCAGGGGATGGGACACGTGGCTCGCCACTGTTCCTTTCCCGAGGCATGCGTGAAGTGCGCAGGCCCCCACGCAAGTGGGCTCTGCCCACTTCCGAGGACGCACACTCCCAAGTGTGCAAACTGTGGCGGCCCACATGTGGCGAGTTATCGCGGCTGTGAAGTCTTCAAAGCCGCGGTTGCTCGCCAGCGTGGGCAGCCAGCACAGAAGTCTGCCGGCCGCTCCCTCGGCCGTCCGCGCCCAGGCGCAAAACCGTCGAGGCGGCAGGCAACAGCCACTACGCAGAGGACAGCCGCAGGCGCTACAAACGCCACCACCACGGTGGGGAACAGAAGAAGGCGCATCCGCGCCAACAAACGTGCCCGAGAGGGCACGCCAGAAGCTGAGCGCGTTTCCCCCCACAAGGGGAAACTGCGCAAAGAGGACGCCACTACAACGGACGGTGGCAAGAGTGGCAACACGACTGCCACCGCCCGTCAGTCTGCTGCGCCAAGGCGGGACGCTGCACCTGCAGCGAATGAAGACATCCTGGCAGCAGCCGTCTCCGCACTGTCTGTGGCAATCGACAAGGTGGCAAGCCTTGCCGACACGCTACAGCGAGTTGCGGAGGCCATGCTGACGGCCACACAAGCGGCCGCTAAACAGCAGCCGAAGTGAGGCGCTCCCTGCGCCGTCCGCGCCGGGAGAAGTGCAGTCGGCTCGACATGGGCCAACACCGCTGCCCGCAAACGCGGTCAGCACAGAAGACAACAAAACCTGAAAAGGGCAACTAGAAGACACTAACAAAAAGTGAAGAAGCAAGAAACTACTAGTCGAGAGATGATATGGAGGCAATGCAGGGGAAGCCTGCAAATACTCCGGCAACCAGGGTTAGAGGGCGAACCCTGTAGAAGATGCTCTAGCTGGCTGGGCGCAGACCGTAGCCGACTCGCCAGCCGCTGCAGCTGCTGTTTGTGCACGTTTTGCTTTGCCCGAGGAAGGAAGGATGACAGGCCGCGGCAAGGGAGGAAAGGGGCTCGGCAAGGGTGGCGCCAAGCGGCACCGCAAGGTGTTGCGCGACAACATCCAGGGCATCACGAAGCCCGCCATCCGCCGCCTGGCTCGCAGGGGCGGCGTGAAGCGCATCTCTGGTCTGATCTACGAGGAGACCCGCGGGGTGCTGAAGGTGTTCCTGGAGAACGTGATCCGCGACGCGGTGACGTACACTGAGCACGCCAAGCGCAAGACTGTGACGGCCATGGACGTGGTGTACGCCCTGAAGAGGCAGGGGCGCACCCTGTACGGTTTCGGCGGTTAGGCTGCGTCGCAGCGGGCGCTGGCCTTCCCGCGGCCGTGCTTGTGGGTGGGAGAGACTAGAAAACGGCCCTTTTCAGGGCCACCACACTGTTCGGAAGTTGAAAAGTGCGAAAGAGTCTGTGTTGTTTGTTTGTTTCTTTCTTTCCGTTTGAGCGACGTGATGTGACTGGGAGGGGAGAAGGAAAGGAAACGTGTCATGTGGCTGGCTGTGTGTGGGAGCTGCTTCGTTTGTGTTTGTTATTGTGTGTCGTTGTATCGATCGCGACGGAGATGGCGGGCTGTGTGTTGTTGTGCGAGAGGCGGTGATTATTTGCTTGCGTGGTTTGGCTCTGTGTGTTTGCGGCGGCGTTGGGGTTTCCGAGGCAAGGCGTGTGGGCACAGGCGGCCGGATCAGCTGTTTCGTTCGTGTCGACGGCCGTTGCGCGCGGGAGTGGAGGGCGGTGTGTCGACACGCCTCCCTGTAACAATGGTCATTATTGCTGCCGTTGTCGTTTGGAAGGCGACTGCGACCGTGCAAAATGAATGTGTGTGTGTGTGTTTGTTGGGCCACACGGGCTGTGTGGACGACAAGATGGCGGACGTGCGCCGGCGGCGGCTGTGCTGTGAAAGTGCAAAGTTAAAACAAAACAAGGTGCGGCGAGGACGACTGAAATTTTGCTTTGGACGTAGGTTTGTGTGGTGGCCCTGAAAAGGGCCGATTGTTGTGGGCCGGGCCGAGCCGAGCCGGCAAAGCGCGTTGCGTGCAGGGGAGCACGCGGCGCTGCGATTGCCTTGGCCTCCTTTAGGCCTTCTTCTCGGTCTTCTTTGGCAGCAGGACGGCCTGGATGTTGGGCAGGACACCACCCTGTGCGATGGTGACGCCCGACAGGAGCTTGTTGAGCTCCTCGTCGTTGCGGATGGCAAGCTGCAGGTGGCGCGGGATGATGCGCGTCTTCTTGTTGTCGCGGGCCGCGTTTCCGGCCAGCTCGAGCACCTCAGCCGCGAGGTACTCCATGACGGCGGCGAGGTAGACGGGCGCCCCGGCGCCGACGCGCTCTGCGTAGTTTCCCTTGCGCAGGAGGCGGTGGATTCTGCCGACCGGGAACTGGAGCCCAGCCCTGCTTGAGCGGGACTTTGACTTGCCCTTGACTTTGCCTCCCTTTCCGCGTCCGGACATGGCGATGGGCTAGCGACGGTGCACACGAAACGGAAACGAAAACGACCGGTGCGAGCGGCAGCGAGTCGAGCAGCGGAGTGCGTGCCGGCGCACTCACTCACTCACTCAAAATCACAGACATCATCTGTCTGGAGATGGGGGAGGCTAAGCAGCGTGGCTGCTGTTCCTCCTTTATCAGCGCTGTTGTCATCTTTGTGGCCTCTCGGTGGAATTGGCCTCTGGCTACCTCGCTGAGTTTAGTCTAGCGAAGTAGTCGGCTGCTGCTTGGTCTTCTGGGGCAGGCTGACGCCTGCCGGAGCGAAACTCTTCCCGCACCCACTTCGCTGTGGCCTCAGTGATGTGGTCCCAGTCCGAAGGGGTGAAGATGGGGTGGCTGTTCAGCAGTTTGAGTTCCTTCCGTGTTATCGCTTCGTGCAACATGCCACGCGAGTGGCGAAGGTCGCACGGTACGTGCGGAAGAGGTGGCTTCGCGGGCGCCGGCGTGAAGGGGTACGGATTGTCCCCGTGAGGGTACGTCCCGTCCTTCAGCGACGCCACGATCTTCTTCAGGAAGGGCTGCACACTCCGCTCGTCGGGGAGCGGGAGGGGCAGTCCTTCGGTTTCCGCCTCTTCTTCATCTTGCGAAGAAGCGGTCGGCAAGTCGTTGTCGGATGGCTCTTCTTCTGCCTCTGTCTCCAGGCGGGGAGACGGTGCAGGCGTCCCGACGTCCACTTCCATGCGACACGCCGCCTGCATTGCTGCAGGAGGCGGGTCGGTGGACGTCTGAGTGGCGGCATCCACCCGCAATGGGTGCCTCACAGGGGCGGGGGGAGCTGGCACAGGCGGCGACTTCTTGAGAAGCCGCAGCTCCTCCCGCAGCTGTTGAAGCTGCCGGTGGACGGCCACGAGCTCGTCCTTCGTTGCGGCCCTTTCGGCCGCGATGGCTGCTTGCAGGTCGGCCAGCGCTTGGTCGGTTGCCGCTTCAACGCGGCACGACGGGCGCCCCTCGCCGGAGCGGGGAGGCAGTGCGGCCGACTTGGCGGCAGGCACCGCAGGGCTTGCTGTGGTGTGCTGCCGGCGGTAGCTGCAGCTGCGCGAGTTGGCGGCGTGAGGTCCGCCGCAATTCGCGCATGTGTTGGCGGCTCCACGTGGTTTGGGGCAGTTACGGGTGTCGTGTGCCGCCGCGCATTTCAAACACGCGGCTGCGTTTCGGCAGACACCCGCCACGTGCCCCAACTGCTGGCACCTGTAGCACTGCACGTGTTGCAGTGAACGCCGCTTGTGCTTCGGCTTCTGTGGTCGCCTGCGGCCGCGGGAACTCCCCAAAGCACTGATGAGATGTTCCAGCGCGGCTGCTAGCTTGTTCCCCTTGCGTCCTGCCATATCTTGTGGTTGGAACGAACAAAGGCGTGCGCGGGCGACGTAACGATGCGAGCCGTAGCGAGTCCAGCAGCGGAGTGCGTGCGTGCCGGCGCAGCCGGGGTGGGGGTGCTTTATGGGCTCGGGTGCGGCGGCCGGTTGCGCGCGCGCCCCATTGGTCGGCGGCCGCAACAGGGCGAGCTGGTAAAGGTGCGGCGGCGGCTGGCGGCGGGTGCCACTGTGTGGGGAGACGCTGACTAGAGCGGAGCGCTTGCTACTGGTGTTGCTGCTGCCGTACGTTCGTTCGAGATGCCGCCCAAGACTAGCGGGAAGGCCGCCAAGAAGGCTGGCAAGGCGCAGAAGAACATTTCGAAGGGCGACAAGAAGAAGAAGCGCAAGAGGAAGGAGAGCTATGCCATCTACATCTACAAGGTGCTGAAGCAGGTGCACCCTGACACGGGCATCTCGTCGAAGGCGATGAGCATCATGAACAGCTTCGTGAACGACATTTTCGAGCGCATTGCGGCCGAGGCTTCTCGCCTGGCGCACTACAACAAGCGCTCGACCATCACGTCCCGCGAGATCCAGACCGCTGTGCGGCTGTTGCTGCCTGGCGAGCTGGCCAAGCACGCCGTGAGCGAGGGCACGAAGGCGGTGACCAAGTACACGAGCTCCAAGTAAGGAGGTGGCTCTGGAGTGGAAGGAAGGATGGAGAAGGCTCCTCCGTTGCGAGAGCGGCAAAACGGCCCTTTTCAGGGCCACCAACTTGCCTTTTGCGGGAAGGGCGGAATTGTTGTTGTTGTTGTTTGTGTGGACGGCTGTGATGTATGTGTGCATTTTGATTGTGGGTGGGGGGGGGCGCGTCAAAGCGTGTTGCGGGGGACGGCCACGAGGTTGGTCGCCGTGGCGTGGAATGGTGGCACGCCTCGTTGGAGTGGTTTTGACCCATTGGTGGTGGTGTGTGTGTGTTACCTGTCTGCGAGGGGGGACAGTGCGATCGGCGACTTTTGTGTCACCGTAACGACGGCCGTTTGCGGGTTTGTTTTTTGCACATCATACATGGCGAGGGTGAAATGTGAAATGTTTTTGTTTGGTTTTTTTTTGCCGCCCACTATTCCCTTTGCTGTACGCCGAGTTTGACAATGGTGCGACGTAACTGCAGCGTGGAGGTGTGTGAGTGACGTTGAAATTGAACGTGCCATTAAGACGCATTGTTGTTGTATTGTACTGTACGTGTACGGCGACACGCACGATGATGTACCATTCGACTCTGATTTTTGATAGCCGTGTCTGACTGATTGCGTACGACGCACGCACACCGATGTCGTCATTCAAGATGCACGCGTGTCCAGTGCAGTACAGTAAGCGCGACGCTAGACGGCGGCGGCGGCGGCGGCGGCGGTCGTCGTTTGTTTGGCGAATGTCTGTACACGTGTTTGTCTGTGTCCATCCGGTATGTATGTGTTTGTTTGAAAGTGTTTTGTGTGTCGGTGACGTGGTCCGATCCGTCGCCCCCTGAGTAACTGTCGATCGGCGCGATAGACCGGCGTCACGCAACTGAACCGAAGTCTTGGGCACACCCGTCATACTGTTGTACACCGTCGCGCTGAGAACGGTGACGAAAGGTTGACTTTGATCGGTCGAATGTCTGGGCAGAACGTGAGGAATGAGGCAAGAGTGCAAGGAGGGGGGGCAAAAGAGAGAGGAAGGGAAAAAGGGGAGAAACGCATTCGTAGAGCAACGGAACGTTCCCGTGTCGGAGGCGTATTGGAGCCGCACTGAAATGCGTTTAACGGCGGCGCGGCTGCAAGTGTCTGCCGTGGTGAACGTTACCTTTGACGGCTGCATTGGGCTTTGCTTTTGCTTTTGCTTTTGCTTTCGCTTTCGCTTTCGCTTTCCCGGATGTACGTAACGTTTGTTGATATGGTTGTGAGGAAGAGTGTATGACAGTGCCGTGCCGTCCATGTTCGTGTGCCCTCCCATTGTGTGTATGCTATTGTCTGTGTACTTGAATGATGTATGTAGGTGTTAGTGGACATGTTTCACCAGTGGGGGGAAATGGATCGTCGATAGTTGGCGTCACTCTGTCACGGTCGAGATGACGCACCCTCCGTACAGAAAGGTGTCGAGAAAGTGTGTGTGTGTGTGTGCGTCCGTGAATTGGCAGTGTTTGGAGGTGGGCGTGCCCTGCATGTGGCCCGGAAGGCTGTTCGTTTGGCGGTAGTGTTGTGTGGACAGGGGAGGGGCATGCGTAACGCTGCTGGCATGGCATTTCGGGAGATGGGAGGGGGCAAACGAGGAGCGGCGGCCAAAGAAAGGCGGGACGGGGAGGGGCGCGGTGTGGGTGGCTTGCGCCTGTGCTCGGCGTTGTGGTTTGTGCAAAAGAGGAGGAGAAAAACAATGAGTTGCCAGGGAGGGGAGCGGTGTTGTGTTGTGGTTGTCGTGGTGTAGCCGCAGACGCGGCTGTCAGTGAACGTGGCGAGACGGACGGATGCGCGGAGGGGCGGGGGCGGCGCATTTCGCCGGTGCCGTGCCGTGCCGTGCCGTGCCTGACAGCCGCGTGGTCGCTGTGTTGTTGGTGGCGTGGGGGCGAGGAGAGTACCGTACGGGTGTGCTTGTGCGCCGGAAATGGCACACTGCGCCTGCCCGTCTTGGAGGCTGATGGCTGTGGTGTGGAAATGGGGCGCGGTGATGTTGAAGCAGTTGAAGAACAGAAAAGAAACCAAGAAAACGGGAGGCGTGATGCGGCGGTGGTGGTGAGAGCGGGAAAAACAAAACAAACAAAAAAAAAAAACAACAAAAAAAAGAAGGAAAAACAACAAGAAACAAAAAAGAAAACAAAAAGTCTATCAATATTAGAATGTAAATGGAAATGGAAATGGACCCAGGTATAACCTCCCTGCACAAATAGCAGAGAGTCCGATGATAATAGAAATGTGCCAGAATGTTAACGTCCCTACAAAACAAACCCAACGATAATATTAATGAAAGAATGAACCGTATGTAACATTGCAACAGACATAATGAAACCTGATAAATTGTATAAGGGCAGCAGCGTTGACCTTTGGCCCTGTATTCAGAATAAAAAGAGCCAAAGATCGTCACCCCAATGAAAAAGACACTGAAACACGTATGTAACATAGCAGCGATGGCGAGACATTGTAGCATCTGTGACCAGAGAGTTTGCGCTGGACCGCGCGAGTGTTGCGAGCGGTTCTCAGTCAGTCAGTCAGTCAGTCGGTCGGTCGTTGCGAGTCTGTAGGTCTGTCTAGTTGAGGGCTGTACTCTGTCAGTAGTCGTCGCGTGCAGTACGCTAATAGTCGTCATGCAGAGCGGTCGGTCAGTAGTAGCAGCCGAGTGCGGTTGTGTGATGTAGGCGGTCGGCAACACTGGTCAAGATGGTGAATAAGGTATACTGTTAATTAATATAATCATTAGATAATGAACAATTTTATTTATTGTAATTATTCTCCAACAAGTTCCCCAATAATGATTTTTATTTCAAAAGCATTTTTCAAACATTTAATTTTTTATTGAACTGAAGAGTTCGTTGCACTTCACATTTCATTCCACTTCTTTGAAGAAAAATTTCACTAAAATCACAAAAAAAAAAGAGAATATTATTATTTGCAATGCAGTTCCTCCAAGCGCTGCGCAACAAACAAGAGCAGAAATGTGACATCCATTTATTCTGAGGTAAGACTTTAATTCTGATTGTTTTGCACAGGGCCAAAGACCGATATTTCGGTTTAATTGAAGTTTCTTGTCACTGAACGGACTTTTAAATGTTGTGAAGAATTTATATTTGAGTCAGATTGCGAATTTAACATTTTTGTTGCCATTTTCAATACCTCTCATTGTGGGCGAGGTTACAATTAGCGCAATGTCCATTAGCATCCGTAAATAACATTGTCCATTATTTTAAATTTTGCGGGGAGGTTACAACGCACAAAAAAAAAAAAAACAAAACAAAAAATTGCATTTGTATCCGCTCCTCAATTGTAGATACCCCTTACACAGCTGTGTGCAATGAATGAGTGCTGGCTGGTAATTAATTGCACTCCTTGGAGGGAAATGCCATAGGAAGTAGTCTTTAAAAAGTGAATGTTTTTCGTTAAAAGACAAAAGTTACTTTAGAAAAAAGTAATAGTGGGGCTTTTTGTCGTTGAACAAAATAAGTACAATGAACATACGTTATCAGATTTGCGCAAAATGCAGCTTCACACTACCTTTTGATTATAACACAATATACTATACATCGTCCCGAACCGTGACCAGAGTCGCGAGACGAGCAGAGCACGCCGCCGACGCCCGCTCAGTACAACCGTCCACCCGCTACTACTGTCGACCGACTACTACCTCTCCCGACTCGCGCTACAATATATATAACAACTGTTCCTGGCGACCCGGTGCGTGCCACTACTGTCGTCTGGCGCGGTCCAAGCGCCGACTAGCAACGATAAATAACTCTCTGGTCAGACAGAGATGCTGTCATGCCTCGCCATCGCTCTGGTAATGAATACATACGTGTTGCAGCGTGCGTACCACCGGAACACGCAGTGGCGGAGCCAAAGACTGTGTTGTCGAGGTCGAGTGCGAGCGGGAAGAGAGGCAGCGTCGGCACGGAGATGCAAGCGAGCGCGAGACGCACGGGGGCTGCGGCGTGGCGCGTTTGCGGTCGGCGCCTTTGGTGGCAACGGCCGGGACAAGCAGCGGTGTATGGTGTGGTGCGGGGCGGACAGGGGCGGCGGTGGACGGGGAGGAGGCGGCGCGACGACGGCATGGGGGCGAAAACGGGACGGGGGACGGCGGATGTTGAGAGGCGTCACGCGCGGACAGGACACAGACACAGAGACACACAGATTGGAAAGGGAGGGTGCGCGGTAATAGTTGGGAATGTGCGTACCGTGCGGGACGGGAGTGGGCGAGGAACACGGTCGTGGCCCCTGTTTTGGGTGCGTGTGATGACGTCGGTGTGTTGTGGGAAGGGAAGGTGCTGTGGCGGCGGCGCGTAATGGGCGTAGGCCGAAAAGAGAAAGGAACGTCGGCAGTGTGTTGGCAAGCGTCGGTTCGACTGCGACGTTGATGGGCAGGGCAGGGCGAGGTTAATGGTGGTAGGAGTAGGCGTGTGGGCGCACAAAATCTGCCGCTGCAGGCGGTGCCGTAACCGCCATGGCGGGAAGGAGAGAGGGCCAAAGAAAGAAAGAAAGAAAGAAAGAAGAAAACAAAAAAAAAAAAAAAAAAGGAGGAGGGGGGGGCGAAAGTGGAGAGGCGGTGGTGTGAGAAGGGCGGGGGCGGAAGGAAGGCAGGAAGGACAAGAGGCGAGGCGACGGCTTGCTTTGTGTATCGGTCGGTCTCTGGCTATGCTTCGTTTTCTGCAGCAGGGTCGGTGCGCGGCGTGGCTCGCGGCAGTGGGAACGCCTGGCGGCTGGACGGCCAGCAATGCGGTTGGATGGGCGGCCACAGCACCGCACCTGTGCCCGAGGAGGAGACGCTGGCGGCGGGCCCTGAGGTGAGGCCGGCTCGGCTCGGCTGGGGCTGTGGATGTGTAGGTGTGCGCCGCTGCTGCAACAACGAGTAAAACGCGAGAAGAAGGGATGGCGGTAGAGAGAGGAAAAAAAAAAGGTCGTGTTGTGTTGATGCGCAGGCAGACGCGTACAGAGAGACGAGCCCGGTCTGCAGCAGGGTGTGGCCGTGCCGAGTGCAGAGCAGCGGCGGCTCGGTTCGGTTCGGCCCGGCCCGGCCCGGCGGGCCGCGCTGTTGTCGCGGACGTGAGCGCCCCCTGGCGGGTGGCCGGAGGCGGCGCGGCGTGTTGGACGTGTGGCTGGTGGCAGTGCACAATTTGCGAGTGGCTGGCGGTGTGGTGTGGCGGTTGGCGCGTCGGGCGGCGGAGAGAGAGAGAGAGGGGGAGGAGAGGTATGTGTTGCGGGCGCCCTTTGCTGCGCTGCGTCGTTGCGTGTGCCGTACAGGGCGGGCGCTTGTCGACTGTGTGGGCGGTGTGGCGAATTGGCGTGAAACGGCTGCCGAGAGGTGTGTGGTAGCGAGCCGGTCGGTGTCAGTGCGAAGGGGAATGTGCGTGCGTTTGGCGGTTTCGGTGTGCTTTTTGCGGCGTGAGAGTGGGGAATTAGTGGGGCCGGCTGTTGTGTTGGTTCCTTGTGTCTTGTGTCGCGTAGCTTGATGGCAACGTGGAAGGACGCCGGTTTCGTTTCGAGCCTTGCGTGTGGTTGTCGACGTTGACTGGTTGGCGTGTGCATGTGTGGGTCGCGAGTGCGTTTTTGGCTGGCTGTGTGTGTGTGTGTGTGTGTGTGTGTGTGTGTGTGTGTGTTTTGGGGGGGAAGGGGGAGGCGGTGGTGAAAGTGCAGTCGTTGCCACGGGCGCGTCGTCGGGTGGGGCTGGGGCTGTGCGTCGTGGCGGAAAGGTGGTAGGTTGCGGGAAGCGAGCCCGTCGTTGACGGTGTCGCGTGAGTTGTGACTCGAGTGGGGCGCGGGGCGCGGGACAGGAGCAGCGTGCCGCTGCGTCGTGGTCGTCAGCAGAGGCTGTGCGTGTGCTTGTCCTTTTTGTGGGCGGTTCGTGCGAGGCGTTTTTTGTTTCGTGTTGCCCTAGTTGTTAGTTTATTTTTTTTTTGTGTTTGTTATTTTGAGACGACGACTGGTTGGTGGCGTGCGCGCGAAGTGGCGGTGTGCGCTTCCCGTGTCGTTTTGTTTTTGTTTGGTTTTTTTGTTTTTGTGTGTTTTTTTTTTGCACTGGGCCCCGGGGGGTGGGTGGGTGCGTGTGTGTCGATTGCCGGCTGGCGAAAGGTGCGCCATCGGCGGGGTGGGTCGCCGGCACAAGTAGAGGCGGCGGCGTTGTTGCTGTTGTTGTGTGGTGTTTGTTTTGTTCGGCTGTGTCGGCGAGCTGTGTTGCGGTGCGTGTGAATGGTGGTGCAAAAGTGCTGGCGTTGGGGCTGCGACTGCGACGGCGGCGAGCCGCGGGCGCGCATGATAGTGATGTTGTGAACAGCGGCTGTGTACGGTAGTGGTGTTGTTGTAGCACGACGTGCATCCGGGCCGGCGCGGAAAGCGCAGTTGCGGGCGGTTGCCCTTCGGTGCCAGCCATGTCGCGTGAGCGGCGGGTTGCTCTGGTGTCGACACGTGGTGCTCTGGGTTGTTGTGTGGTGCCCTTTGGCCGGTGGGGGTGGTTCGCGTGTGTCTCGTTCGCGCTCGGTATCTGGTCGTGGTCGTGCTGCTCCCCCGTCTGTCGGCGGTTTTCGACGTCGTCTGTACGTTTTTGTTCGTTTGCGGCGTGCCTGCCGACGTCGTCCCGTCGCGACCTTTCAACCGAAAGTGTGGCGCCCGAAGGTGAACGAACGTAACCCTGACCTCGGCGCTTTACGCTGAGCCGAGCGAACCGAACCTAACCTGTGGTGTGGCGAGGTGAGCTCAGCCTGTGAGCCCCTAACGTCTACGTAAGGTAAGCTGTCCGGCTGACGCCTCACGTTTGAACGCTTTTTTTTAACCTAGCACTGACCCCTTAACCTAACGTGTAACCTAACCTAACCTCTGACGCCTGACGTGTTTGAATGCTTAACCTAAGTTTGACGCTTAACCTAACCCAAGTCCCCTTAACCTAACCCACGTCCACCTAACCCTAACCTAACCTAGACGTGTAAACGTAATGTGTAACGCGTAACGTGTAAGGTCGGCTGTCGTGTGTGCTGACGGCAGATTGGGTTGGTCTGTAGATTCGGATTGCGGTTTGCCTCGGTCGAGGGGTTGGGTCGGAAGCGGCGAGGGGCGGCGGCGCCTGTTGCGCAGGCGGCGTCCGTTTGCGGCGGGCAATTGTTGATAAACGGCTGTGAATGTTGGCGGGCGAGAGGAGGAGGACGGCGCGCGATGTGGCCCGACGGCTGCGGGCCGATCGGGAAACGGCGGGAGGGCGACGGAAGGCGATGGGGCGGCGGAGGCGCGTTTGCACGGCCGTCATCGCCGCACGCCTCGGCTTGTGTGGCTGTGGCGCCGGCCGCGCTGGCCGGGCTGCCGCGGCGACGGTGTGGGAGTTTTGCCGAAGGTTTGGCCATTGTGGCGGGTCGTCGGCTGGGGCTGTGGGGGCGGCATTTGGGCGGGGGCGGCGATTCTCGGCGGGCCGACCCAGGCTGTAGCGCGCGGTAGCTGCAGTTTGGCCGTGGTTTGCGGCGCTGCCGTGGCGACTGGTTGGCGACTGTGGTGTGGCTGTGTGTAGCCCCATCCTCGGTGGTTTGAAAGGCGCGGGCGGTTGTGGCGCAGGTTTGGGGCTGCTCCGCACAGGCTGTCGGACGTTGGGCGGTAGCAAGTGCGGGAGGCGCGGCGCGGCGGCGCGCAGAGTGGCGGCCGCTCTCTCGGCCGTCCGCGCCCGCCCGCGACACTGGCTGGGCCTTGTGATTCTCTGCTCTGCTGCTGTGCTGTGCTTGCGTGCCTGCCTGCCGTCCCGCTCGCTCTCGCTCTCGCTCTCGCTGTGTGTTACGCGCGTCGTCGAAATGGCAGATCAGGCGGCTACGAACGAGACTGCTGCGGCACCCGCCGCCACCGGCACTACGAAGAAGGCCAAGTCTGCGTCGTCTGCGAAGAAGCCGCGCGCCAAGCCTGCGCACCCGCGCACCTCTGAGATGGTGACGGCCGCCATCAAGAGTCTGAAGGAGCGCGGCGGGTCGTCGCTGCAGGCGATCAAGAAGTACATTGCCGCGCACTACAAGCTGGACGCGGAGAAGCTGGCGCCGTTTATCAAGAAGTACCTCAAGTCGGCCGTCGTGGCGGGCGAGCTGGTGCAGACGAAGGGGAAGGGCGCGTCCGGCTCGTTCAAGCTTGCCGGCGCCGGCGGCGGGGGGGCGGCCGAGGGCGGCAAGGCTCGTGCTGGCGGTGCCAAGAAGAAGCGCGCCGCTCCGGCCAGCAAGGAGAAGAAGGGCGCCCGTGCGGCCGGCGCAAAGAAGGCTGGTGGCGTGAAGGCGGCGACCGGTCGGAAGGCGGGCGCCGCCAAGAAGGCGTCTGCGGCGTCGGCCGCTCCCGCGGGTGCGAAGAAGGCGGCTGCGGCCAAGCCGGCCAAGGCCAAGTCGCCGTCGAAGGCGAAGAAGGCCGCCAAGGTTCCGACGAAGAAGCCGAAGGCGCCGCGCCCGAAGAAGGCGACGACGCCGTCTAAGGCGAAGGCTTCGCCCAAGAAGAAGAAGTAGAGTAGAGGAGAAAGAGATGGGAGAAAGGAAGGGTTTGGCGCTTGACTCCGTCGTCCCCACCCCCCGTCGTCGTCTAGTGGCGCGCAAGAGACGCGCGGCCCAAAACGGCCCTTCTCAGGGCCATCAAAGCACGTCGGGGAAGGTTTTGATTGTCGTGTTGCGTTTGGTGTGGGTGTCTGTCTGTCTGGCGTTTCTGTATGCCCGTGGGGATGCTGTTTGCGTGCCGTGGTGGTTGGATTGCGGGGGTCGGTGGCGGGTGTGGGCGGCGGTAGCGGTAAGCGGTGTTGTTGTTGATTGTCGCCGTGTTTGTGGCGGCGGCCGACGGTTGGTTTTCTGTCACGTTGTTTTGTTTGAATACGTTGGTTGGCTTGCCTGCGTTCGTTCTTCTCGGATGTCTGTCTTGTCTAGTCGTGTCTGGTCTTTGTTGTTTTGTTCCTTTGTGTGTGTGTGTGTGTGTTATGTTTTGCAACGGGGGGCACGTTGAGATGTGGAAGGAGTCGGCGGGGATTTCGGTGGCGTGTAGAGCGAGCGAGCGCGCCTGCCTGGCCGTTGGCCGTCGGAGTGGAGTGCGGGTTTGTTTTTGTGTTTTCGAAACGAAAGCGGCGGCCGGCCGGCCAGCCACCCGTGCGGTGTGACGTCGGCCGTTGGGTATTGTGCGCTTTGAGCGCCGGGGAGGGATGATGTGTGATTGTTGCGCGCTGCTAAGCAGGCAGGCAGAGTGAGCGGGTGTGGCGGACGGACGGGAAGTGGTGGTTGTTGTTTTTGGGTTGCGGGGCGAGAGGCAGGCGACCGACAAAGTTTGCTCGCGACGGAGAGATGTTAGTGGCCCTGAAAAGGGCCGTTTTTGTTTGTGCGGTGCGGTGCCGCGGCGCGGTTTAGGCGCGCTCGCCGCGGATGCGGCGCGCGAGCTGGATGTCCTTGGGCATGATGGTGACGCGCTTGGCGTGGATTGCGCACAGGTTGGTGTCTTCGAAGAGGCCGACGAGGTAGGCCTCGCTGGCCTCCTGCAGGGCCATGACTGCGGAGCTCTGGAAGCGCAGGTCGGTCTTGAAGTCCTGGGCGATCTCGCGCACTAGGCGCTGGAATGGCAGCTTGCGGATGAGCAGCTCTGTGCTCTTCTGGTAGCGCCTGATTTCTCGCAGGGCGACGGTGCCCGGCCTGTAGCGGTGGGGCTTCTTGACGCCTCCGGTGGCGGGCGCGCTCTTCCTCGCCGCCTTGGTGGCGAGCTGTTTGCGCGGCGCCTTTCCGCCGGTGGACTTGCGGGCCGTTTGCTTTGTGCGGGCCATAGCGGTAGCGGAGCGGCGTGCGTGGAGGTTAGGTGCGGCGCGGCGTCCGGTGCTGCCTTGACAACGGGCCCGCGCGCCTCCGTGCTGCGCTTATATGCCCTCGGTTGCGCGTGGTGGGGGGAGGGCGGGCCAGAGTCTATATAGGGGGGCGGCGGGCGCGCTGGGCGCAGACCGTAGCCGACTCGCCAGCCGCTGCAGCTGCTGTTTGTGCACGTTTTGCTTTGCCCGAGGAAGGAAGGATGACAGGCCGCGGCAAGGGAGGAAAGGGGCTCGGCAAGGGTGGCGCCAAGCGGCACCGCAAGGTGTTGCGCGACAACATCCAGGGCATCACGAAGCCCGCCATCCGCCGCCTGGCTCGCAGGGGCGGCGTGAAGCGCATCTCTGGTCTGATCTACGAGGAGACCCGCGGGGTGCTGAAGGTGTTCCTGGAGAACGTGATCCGCGACGCGGTGACGTACACTGAGCACGCCAAGCGCAAGACTGTGACGGCCATGGACGTGGTGTACGCCCTGAAGAGGCAGGGGCGCACCCTGTACGGTTTCGGCGGTTAGGCTGCGTCGCAGCGGGCGCTGGCCTTCCCGCGGCCGTGCTTGTGGGTGGGAGAGACTAGAAAACGGCCCTTTTCAGGGCCACCACACTGTTCGGAAGTTGAAAAGTGCGAAAGAGTCTGTGTTGTTTGTTTGTTTCTTTCTTTCCGTTTGAGCGACGTGATGTGACTGGGAGGGGAGAAGGAAAGGAAACGTGTCATGTGGCTGGCTGTGTGTGGGAGCTGCTTCGTTTGTGTTTGTTATTGTGTGTCGTTGTATCGATCGCGACGGAGATGGCGGGCTGTGTGTTGTTGTGCGAGAGGCGGTGATTATTTGCTTGCGTGGTTTGGCTCTGTGTGTTTGCGGCGGCGTTGGGGTTTCCGAGGCAAGGCGTGTGGGCACAGGCGGCCGGATCAGCTGTTTCGTTCGTGTCGACGGCCGTTGCGCGCGGGAGTGGAGGGCGGTGTGTCGACACGCCTCCCTGTAACAATGGTCATTATTGCTGCCGTTGTCGTTTGGAAGGCGACTGCGACCGTGCAAAATGAATGTGTGTGTGTGTGTTTGTTGGGCCACACGGGCTGTGTGGACGACAAGATGGCGGACGTGCGCCGGCGGCGGCTGTGCTGTGAAAGTGCAAAGTTAAAACAAAACAAGGTGCGGCGAGGACGACTGAAATTTTGCTTTGGACGTAGGTTTGTGTGGTGGCCCTGAAAAGGGCCGATTGTTGTGGGCCGGGCCGAGCCGAGCCGGCAAAGCGCGTTGCGTGCAGGGGAGCACGCGGCGCTGCGATTGCCTTGGCCTCCTTTAGGCCTTCTTCTCGGTCTTCTTTGGCAGCAGGACGGCCTGGATGTTGGGCAGGACACCACCCTGTGCGATGGTGACGCCCGACAGGAGCTTGTTGAGCTCCTCGTCGTTGCGGATGGCAAGCTGCAGGTGGCGCGGGATGATGCGCGTCTTCTTGTTGTCGCGGGCCGCGTTTCCGGCCAGCTCGAGCACCTCAGCCGCGAGGTACTCCATGACGGCGGCGAGGTAGACGGGCGCCCCGGCGCCGACGCGCTCTGCGTAGTTTCCCTTGCGCAGGAGGCGGTGGATTCTGCCGACCGGGAACTGGAGCCCAGCCCTGCTTGAGCGGGACTTTGACTTGCCCTTGACTTTGCCTCCCTTTCCGCGTCCGGACATGGCGATGGGCTAGCGACGGTGCACACGAAACGGAAACGAAAACGACCGGTGCGAGCGGCAGCGAGTCGAGCAGCGGAGTGCGTGCCGGCGCAGCCGGGGTGGGGGTGCTTTATGGGCTCGGGTGCGGCGGCCGGTTGCGCGCGCGCCCCATTGGTCGGCGGCCGCAACAGGGCGAGCTGGTAAAGGTGCGGCGGCGGCTGGCGGCGGGTGCCACTGTGTGGGGAGACGCTGACTAGAGCGGAGCGCTTGCTACTGGTGTTGCTGCTGCCGTACGTTCGTTCGAGATGCCGCCCAAGACTAGCGGGAAGGCCGCCAAGAAGGCTGGCAAGGCGCAGAAGAACATTTCGAAGGGCGACAAGAAGAAGAAGCGCAAGAGGAAGGAGAGCTATGCCATCTACATCTACAAGGTGCTGAAGCAGGTGCACCCTGACACGGGCATCTCGTCGAAGGCGATGAGCATCATGAACAGCTTCGTGAACGACATTTTCGAGCGCATTGCGGCCGAGGCTTCTCGCCTGGCGCACTACAACAAGCGCTCGACCATCACGTCCCGCGAGATCCAGACCGCTGTGCGGCTGTTGCTGCCTGGCGAGCTGGCCAAGCACGCCGTGAGCGAGGGCACGAAGGCGGTGACCAAGTACACGAGCTCCAAGTAAGGAGGTGGCTCTGGAGTGGAAGGAAGGATGGAGAAGGCTCCTCCGTTGCGAGAGCGGCAAAACGGCCCTTTTCAGGGCCACCAACTTGCCTTTTGCGGGAAGGGCGGAATTGTTGTTGTTGTTGTTTGTGTGGACGGCTGTGATGTATGTGTGCATTTTGATTGTGGGTGGGGGGGGGCGCGTCAAAGCGTGTTGCGGGGGACGGCCACGAGGTTGGTCGCCGTGGCGTGGAATGGTGGCACGCCTCGTTGGAGTGGTTTTGACCCATTGGTGGTGGTGTGTGTGTGTTACCTGTCTGCGAGGGGGGACAGTGCGATCGGCGACTTTTGTGTCACCGTAACGACGGCCGTTTGCGGGTTTGTTTTTTGCACATCATACATGGCGAGGGTGAAATGTGAAATGTTTTTGTTTGGTTTTTTTTTGCCGCCCACTATTCCCTTTGCTGTACGCCGAGTTTGACAATGGTGCGACGTAACTGCAGCGTGGAGGTGTGTGAGTGACGTTGAAATTGAACGTGCCATTAAGACGCATTGTTGTTGTATTGTACTGTACGTGTACGGCGACACGCACGATGATGTACCATTCGACTCTGATTTTTGATAGCCGTGTCTGACTGATTGCGTACGACGCACGCACACCGATGTCGTCATTCAAGATGCACGCGTGTCCAGTGCAGTACAGTAAGCGCGACGCTAGACGGCGGCGGCGGCGGCGGCGGCGGTCGTCGTTTGTTTGGCGAATGTCTGTACACGTGTTTGTCTGTGTCCATCCGGTATGTATGTGTTTGTTTGAAAGTGTTTTGTGTGTCGGTGACGTGGTCCGATCCGTCGCCCCCTGAGTAACTGTCGATCGGCGCGATAGACCGGCGTCACGCAACTGAACCGAAGTCTTGGGCACACCCGTCATACTGTTGTACACCGTCGCGCTGAGAACGGTGACGAAAGGTTGACTTTGATCGGTCGAATGTCTGGGCAGAACGTGAGGAATGAGGCAAGAGTGCAAGGAGGGGGGGCAAAAGAGAGAGGAAGGGAAAAAGGGGAGAAACGCATTCGTAGAGCAACGGAACGTTCCCGTGTCGGAGGCGTATTGGAGCCGCACTGAAATGCGTTTAACGGCGGCGCGGCTGCAAGTGTCTGCCGTGGTGAACGTTACCTTTGACGGCTGCATTGGGCTTTGCTTTTGCTTTTGCTTTTGCTTTCGCTTTCGCTTTCGCTTTCCCGGATGTACGTAACGTTTGTTGATATGGTTCTGAGGAAGAGTGTATGACAGTGCCGTGCCGTCCATGTTCGTGTGCCCTCCCATTGTGTGTATGCTATTGTCTGTGTACTTGAATGATGTATGTAGGTGTTAGTGGACATGTTTCACCAGTGGGGGGAAATGGATCGTCGATAGTTGGCGTCACTCTGTCACGGTCGAGATGACGCACCCTCCGTACAGAAAGGTGTCGAGAAAGTGTGTGTGTGTGTGTGCGTCCGTGAATTGGCAGTGTTTGGAGGTGGGCGTGCCCTGCATGTGGCCCGGAAGGCTGTTCGTTTGGCGGTAGTGTTGTGTGGACAGGGGAGGGGCATGCGTAACGCTGCTGGCATGGCATTTCGGGAGATGGGAGGGGGCAAACGAGGAGCGGCGGCCAAAGAAAGGCGGGACGGGGAGGGGCGCGGTGTGGGTGGCTTGCGCCTGTGCTCGGCGTTGTGGTTTGTGCAAAAGAGGAGGAGAAAAACAATGAGTTGCCAGGGAGGGGAGCGGTGTTGTGTTGTGGTTGTCGTGGTGTAGCCGCAGACGCGGCTGTCAGTGAACGTGGCGAGACGGACGGATGCGCGGAGGGGCGGGGGCGGCGCATTTCGCCGGTGCCGTGCCGTGCCGTGCCGTGCCTGACAGCCGCGTGGTCGCTGTGTTGTTGGTGGCGTGGGGGGCGAGGAGAGTACCGTACGGGTGTGCTTGTGCGCCGGAAATGGCACACTGCGCCTGCCCGTCTTGGAGGCTGATGGCTGTGGTGTGGAAATGGGGCGCGGTGATGTTGAAGCAGTTGAAGAACAGAAAAGAAACCAAGAAAACGGGAGGCGTGATGCGGCGGTGGTGGTGAGAGCGGGAAAAACAAAACAAACAAAAAAAAAACAACAAAAAAAAGAAGGAAAAACAACAAGAAACAAAAAAGAAAACAAAAAGTCTATCAATATTAGAATGTAAATGGAAATGGAAATGGACCCAGGTATAACCTCCCTGCACAAATAGCAGAGAGTCCGATGATAATAGAAATGTGCCAGAATGTTAACGTCCCTACAAAACAAACCCAACGATAATATTAATGAAAGAATGAACCGTATGTAACATTGCAACAGACATAATGAAACCTGATAAATTGTATAAGGGCAGCAGCGTTGACCTTTGGCCCTGTATTCAGAATAAAAAGAGCCAAAGATCGTCACCCCAATGAAAAAGACACTGAAACACGTATGTAACATAGCAGCGATGGCGAGACATTGTAGCATCTGTGACCAGAGAGTTTGCGCTGGACCGCGCGAGTGTTGCGAGCGGTTCTCAGTCAGTCAGTCAGTCAGTCGGTCGGTCGTTGCGAGTCTGTAGGTCTGTCTAGTTGAGGGCTGTACTCTGTCAGTAGTCGTCGCGTGCAGTACGCTAATAGTCGTCATGCAGAGCGGTCGGTCAGTAGTAGCAGCCGAGTGCGGTTGTGTGATGTAGGCGGTCGGCAACACTGGTCAAGATGGTGAATAAGGTATACTGTTAATTAATATAATCATTAGATAATGAACAATTTTATTTATTGTAATTATTCTCCAACAAGTTCCCCAATAATAATTTTTATTTCAAAAGCATTTTTCAAACATTTAATTTTTTATTGAACTGAAGAGTTCGTTGCACTTCACATTTCATTCCACTTCTTTGAAGAAAAATTTCACTAAAATCACAAAAAAAAAGAGAATATTATTATTTGCAATGCAGTTCCTCCAAGCGCTGCGCAACAAACAAGAGCAGAAATGTGACATCCATTTATTCTGAGGTAAGACTTTAATTCTGATTGTTTTGCACAGGGCCAAAGACC
>NW_025726968.1:40000-42375 GCF_021461385.2 Schistocerca piceifrons | reverse complement strand
CGCCCCCCCCCCCCCCCCCCCCTACACCTTTCCTTACAACAACGTGTAACCTAACCTAACCTAACCTAACCTATGTTGTACCTTAACCTAACCTATGTTGTACCTTAACCTAACCTATGTTGTACCTTAACCTAACCTATGTTGTACCTTAACCTAACCTATGTTGTACCTTAACCTAACCTATGTTGTACCTTAACCTAACCTATGTTGTACCTTAACCTAACCTATGTTGTACCTTAACCTAACCCATGTTGTACCTTAACCTAACCTATGTTGTACCTTAACCTAACCCATGTTGTACCTTAACCTAACCCATGTTGTACCTTAACCTAACCCATGTTGTACCTTAACCTAACCCATGTTGTACCTTAACCTAACCCATGTTGTACCTTAACCTAACCCATGTTGTACCTTAACCTAACCCACGTTGTACCTTAACCTAACCCACGTTGTGCCTTAACCTAACCCACGTTGTGCCTTAACCTAACCCACGTTGTGCCTTAACCTAACCCACGTTGTGCCTTAACCTAACCCACGTTGTGCCTTAACCTAACCCACGTTGTGCCTTAACCTAACCCACGTTGTGCCTTAACCTAACCCACGTTGTGCCTTAACCTAACCCACGTTGTGCCTTAACCTAACCCACGTTGTGCCTTAACCTAACCCACGTTGTGCCTTAACCTAACCCACGTTGTGCCTTAACCTAACCCACGTTGTCCCCTAACGTAACCCACGTTGTCCCCTAACGTAACCCATGTTGTCGCCTAAACCTGCTCTGTAATTGTTATACGACTCGTTCAATTAGTGTAGTGTTGCCCACCCGCAACCCTCGCAATATAGTTCGCTACTCGCACTGCCCGCTCCCCTGTGTATCGCTTCATGTTAAACACCTTGCAAGTCTTGCTGACTTTCCACATGCTCCTGCTGTACACTGTAATGTGGATGGCAGCAGGACGTACATGCCGCCCCTCCCCACGTCCCCACCTTGCCCCCCTGCCTTCGCAAGCTGGTTGGTGAGAAGTTTGCATGTTCAATGCCCTTCGCATGCGACGTACTCAGGCTACGTTGTGGTGCGGCCTGTGTCAACCGTCCGCTAATGTCGTACGCGTAAACCACAATCTGTACTGCACATTCGTCCTTATGTACCGAATGATACATCGTGGCACATGTGTGACCGTACAACGACTGCGCCCAAAAACGGCGGACCATACAGTGCAAATATTGTGCACGCAGCTACGTGTCGTCTCCCTATGAGAGCTGGAT
The DNA here is from genome assembly GCF_021461385.2 of Schistocerca piceifrons. Lineage (NCBI taxonomy): Eukaryota > Metazoa > Arthropoda > Insecta > Orthoptera > Acrididae > Schistocerca > Schistocerca piceifrons. The sequence continues at coordinate 41,112 of NW_025726968.1, read as the reverse complement.
TGCAGTGTGGTACGCCATAGAGACGTGTGGGAGGAACGGACGCCGTGGATGGCGATCAGCATGAGCTGTCTGTTGATGTATTCGGACCTAGTCGTCTCTCCTCACACACCGTGATGGCATGGTGCACCGCGTTCCATATCTGCGACATGCTACAGAGGCCGGTTGACAGTCGTTCGAGCAATGGACATCGCATACGTACGGGGGCCACCTTCCACGTATTGTCTAGGCGTGCACATTTTGTTGCGTGTATGTGGGCAGACGTAGTGTGGCGTGACACCTGACACAGGCATGCAATAATCGTTGAAGTTGCAAATGGCGATGGACGCCTGCGTTTTCTGGTGAAGTTACGCAAATGAACAAATGGTAACCTGTTGTGGTGCGGTTGTTCTCGCTAGGGGTGAATCGGTGATGGCGACGATAGGTTGAGGTACGAACCGGTTGTTCCAGCGATACCCACCATGCCGACGAAACTGAACGGCATCTGGGTGTGAAGCGATACGCGGCGGTGGCTGGGTGGGACCGTCCCCGGCCGGTGAGGGGGCGCCTCCCGGCGTGCTGGCCGCGCGGTGCGTGGGCGCACGCGCTACAGCCGGCTGGTGGGGGCGGCCAGTGGCAGGCGCGCCGGCCGACGGACGCGGCAGGCGTCGCAGCTGCGCGCCGGCGCACCCTGCGCGCGGCGCCGTGCGGCCAAAGTAGGTCCTCGCGGGCCCGGTGCGAAGCGCGGTGGACATCTTCAGTGTGCTGGTCCGATTGAGGACTGTGTGCGTTGAGGATGCGCCGCCGCCCGGCGCTCGGCGCCGCGACGCCGTCTGCTGCTCGGTCGCCCCAGCGGTTCTCGCTGGTGGTTTGTATCGCAGCTGTGCGGATGTGTTGGCGCGTGCGCTGTGCTGGGAGAGTTCGCTTCGGCACCCAAGTGGGGCTTTTGTCCTTCTGTGGCGCTGGCGTTGGAGCTGCCGGTCACCGTAGGTGGCGCGTGTTGTCTCCCGCCGGCAATGCCACGACAGCACGCTCCCGGGCCTCTGTCGGCAGCGGCAAGCTCAGTTGGGAGCACGGGTGGTCGCACCGAAAGCGTCTACTCGCCTAACTCCGGGCGATTGCGCCTCTCTCGAACC
>NW_025726968.1:27500-30000 GCF_021461385.2 Schistocerca piceifrons | reverse complement strand
GCACATTCGTCCTTATGTACCGAATGATACATCGTGGCACATGTGTGACCGTACAACGACTGCGCCCAAAAACGGCGGACCATACAGTGCAAATATTGTGCACGCAGCTACGTGTCGTCTCCCTATGAGAGCTGGATTGCAGTGTGGTACGCCATAGAGACGTGTGGGAGGAACGGACGCCGTGGATGGCGATCAGCATGAGCTGTCTGTTGATGTATTCGGACCTAGTCGTCTCTCCTCACACACCGTGATGGCATGGTGCACCGCGTTCCATATCTGCGACATGCTACAGAGGCCGGTTGACAGTCGTTCGAGCAATGGACATCGCATACGTACGGGGGCCACCTTCCACGTATTGTCTAGGCGTGCACATTTTGTTGCGTGTATGTGGGCAGACGTAGTGTGGCGTGACACCTGACACAGGCATGCAATAATCGTTGAAGTTGCAAATGGCGATGGACGCCTGCGTTTTCTGGTGAAGTTACGCAAATGAACAAATGGTAACCTGTTGTGGTGCGGTTGTTCTCGCTAGGGGTGAATCGGTGATGGCGACGATAGGTTGAGGTACGAACCGGTTGTTCCAGCGATACCCACCATGCCGACGAAACTGAACGGCATCTGGGTGTGAAGCGATACGCGGCGGTGGCTGGGTGGGACCGTCCCCGGCCGGTGAGGGGGCGCCTCCCGGCGTGCTGGCCGCGCGGTGCGTGGGCGCACGCGCTACAGCCGGCTGGTGGGGGCGGCCAGTGGCAGGCGCGCCGGCCGACGGACGCGGCAGGCGTCGCAGCTGCGCGCCGGCGCACCCTGCGCGCGGCGCCGTGCGGCCAAAGTAGGTCCTCGCGGGCCCGGTGCGAAGCGCGGTGGACATCTTCAGTGTGCTGGTCCGATTGAGGACTGTGTGCGTTGAGGATGCGCCGCCGCCCGGCGCTCGGCGCCGCGACGCCGTCTGCTGCTCGGTCGCCCCAGCGGTTCTCGCTGGTGGTTTGTATCGCAGCTGTGCGGATGTGTTGGCGCGTGCGCTGTGCTGGGAGAGTTCGCTTCGGCACCCAAGTGGGGCTTTTGTCCTTCTGTGGCGCTGGCGTTGGAGCTGCCGGTCACCGTAGGTGGCGCGTGTTGTCTCCCGCCGGCAATGCCACGACAGCACGCTCCCGGGCCTCTGTCGGCAGCGGCAAGCTCAGTTGGGAGCACGGGTGGTCGCACCGAAAGCGTCTACTCGCCTAACTCCGGGCGATTGCGCCTCTCTCGAACCCGACCAAGTACTTGGGACGGCGCTGCGCGCCGCCGGGACCTGAGAGGGTTTCGAGGTGTATTGTGCAGGGGAGCTCAGCCTCCTCCTGTTTGCAGAATGATTGAGCGGACGCTTGCGTGTTCGCGCGGGCCCCCGGGACACACTCCCGGGCGGCCGGCTGCTCAGCTCTAGTTGACGCAGCTCCCTGGTTGATCCTGCCAGTAGTCATATGCTTGTCTCAAAGATTAAGCCATGCATGTCTCAGTACAAGCCGCATTAAGGTGAAACCGCGAATGGCTCATTAAATCAGTTATGGTTCCTTAGATCGTACCCACGTTACTTGGATAACTGTGGTAATTCTAGAGCTAATACATGCAAACAGAGTCCCGACCAGAGATGGAAGGGACGCTTTTATTAGATCAAAACCAATCGGTCGGCTCGTCCGGTCCGTTTGCCTTGGTGACTCTGAATAACTTTGGGCTGATCGCACGGTCCTCGTACCGGCGACGCATCTTTCAAATGTCTGCCTTATCAACTGTCGATGGTAGGTTCTGCGCCTACCATGGTTGTAACGGGTAACGGGGAATCAGGGTTCGATTCCGGAGAGGGAGCCTGAGAAACGGCTACCACATCCAAGGAAGGCAGCAGGCGCGCAAATTACCCACTCCCGGCACGGGGAGGTAGTGACGAAAAATAACGATACGGGACTCATCCGAGGCCCCGTAATCGGAATGAGTACACTTTAAATCCTTTAACGAGTATCTATTGGAGGGCAAGTCTGGTGCCAGCAGCCGCGGTAATTCCAGCTCCAATAGCGTATATTAAAGTTGTTGCGGTTAAAAAGCTCGTAGTTGGATTTGTGTCCCACGCTGTTGGTTCACCGCCCGTCGGTGTTTAACTGGCATGTATCGTGGGACGTCCTGCCGGTGGGGCGAGCCGAAGGCGTGCGACCGCCTCGTGCGTGCTCGTGCGTCCCGAGGCGGACCCCGTTGAAATCCTACCAGGGTGCTCTTTATTGAGTGTCTCGGTGGGCCGGCACGTTTACTTTGAACAAATTAGAGTGCTTAAAGCAGGCAAGCCCGCCTGAATACTGTGTGCATGGAATAATGGAATAGGACCTCGGTTCTATTTTGTTGGTTTTCGGAACCCGAGGTAATGATTAATAGGGACAGGCGGGGGCATTCGTATTGCGACGTTAGAGGTGAAATTCTTGGATCGTCGCAAGACGAACAGAAGCGAAAGCATTTGCCAAGTATGTTTTCATTAATCAAG
>NW_025726968.1:17500-20000 GCF_021461385.2 Schistocerca piceifrons | reverse complement strand
AACAATGACATGAGTCAAAGACACAGGTCTCACACAAGCATAGAATTGGAGCGCCGCCTCTAATAAGCCAAAGGTGCATCCTGACGTGACAAATCTGATCATGTCACAAGCATTCACTTACTATAATCACTATCAACGAACCTGCCGCCCCCGCCCCCCCCCCCCCTACACCTTTCCTTACAACAACGTGTAACCTAACCTAACCTAACCTAACCTATGTTGTACCTTAACCTAACCTATGTTGTACCTTAACCTAACCTATGTTGTACCTTAACCTAACCTATGTTGTACCTTAACCTAACCTATGTTGTACCTTAACCTAACCTATGTTGTACCTTAACCTAACCTATGTTGTACCTTAACCTAACCTATGTTGTACCTTAACCTAACCCATGTTGTACCTTAACCTAACCTATGTTGTACCTTAACCTAACCCATGTTGTACCTTAACCTAACCCATGTTGTACCTTAACCTAACCCATGTTGTACCTTAACCTAACTCATGTTGTACCTTAACCTAACCCATGTTGTACCTTAACCTAACCCATGTTGTACCTTAACCTAACCCATGTTGTACCTTAACCTAACCCATGTTGTGCCTTAACCTAACCCACGTTGTGCCTTAACCTAACCCACGTTGTGCCTTAACCTAACCCACGTTGTGCCTTAACCTAACCCACGTTGTGCCTTAACCTAACCCACGTTGTGCCTTAACCTAACCCACGTTGTGCCTTAACCTAACCCACGTTGTGCCTTAACCTAACCCACGTTGTGCCTTAACCTAACCCACGTTGTGCCTTAACCTAACCCACGTTGTGCCTTAACCTAACCCACGTTGTGCCTTAACCTAACCCACGTTGTGCCTTAACCTAACCCACGTTGTCCCCTAACGTAACCCACGTTGTCCCCTAACGTAACCCATGTTGTCGCCTAAACCTGCTCTGTAATTGTTATACGACTCGTTCAATTAGTGTAGTGTTGCCCACCCGCAACCCTCGCAATATAGTTCGCTACTCGCACTGCCCGCTCCCCTGTGTATCGCTTCATGTTAAACACCTTGCAAGTCTTGCTGACTTTCCACATGCTCCTGCTGTACACTGTAATGTGGATGGCAGCAGGACGTACATGCCGCCCCTCCCCACGTCCCCACCTTGCCCCCCTGCCTTCGCAAGCTGGTTGGTGAGAAGTTTGCATGTTCAATGCCCTTCGCATGCGACGTACTCAGGCTACGTTGTGGTGCGGCCTGTGTCAACCGTCCGCTAATGTCGTACGCGTAAACCACAATCTGTACTGCACATTCGTCCTTATGTACCGAATGATACATCGTGGCACATGTGTGACCGTACAACGACTGCGCCCAAAAACGGCGGACCATACAGTGCAAATATTGTGCACGCAGCTACGTGTCGTCTCCCTATGAGAGCTGGATTGCAGTGTGGTACGCCATAGAGACGTGTGGGAGGAACGGACGCCGTGGATGGCGATCAGCATGAGCTGTCTGTTGATGTATTCGGACCTAGTCGTCTCTCCTCACACACCGTGATGGCATGGTGCACCGCGTTCCATATCTGCGACATGCTACAGAGGCCGGTTGACAGTCGTTCGAGCAATGGACATCGCATACGTACGGGGGCCACCTTCCACGTATTGTCTAGGCGTGCACATTTTGTTGCGTGTATGTGGGCAGACGTAGTGTGGCGTGACACCTGACACAGGCATGCAATAATCGTTGAAGTTGCAAATGGCGATGGACGCCTGCGTTTTCTGGTGAAGTTACGCAAATGAACAAATGGTAACCTGTTGTGGTGCGGTTGTTCTCGCTAGGGGTGAATCGGTGATGGCGACGATAGGTTGAGGTACGAACCGGTTGTTCCAGCGATACCCACCATGCCGACGAAACTGAACGGCATCTGGGTGTGAAGCGATACGCGGCGGTGGCTGGGTGGGACCGTCCCCGGCCGGTGAGGGGGCGCCTCCCGGCGTGCTGGCCGCGCGGTGCGTGGGCGCACGCGCTACAGCCGGCTGGTGGGGGCGGCCAGTGGCAGGCGCGCCGGCCGACGGACGCGGCAGGCGTCGCAGCTGCGCGCCGGCGCACCCTGCGCGCGGCGCCGTGCGGCCAAAGTAGGTCCTCGCGGGCCCGGTGCGAAGCGCGGTGGACGGTGCGAAGCGCGGTGGACATCTTCAGTGTGCTGGTCCGATTGAGGACTGTGTGCGTTGAGGATGCGCCGCCGCCCGGCGCTCAGGCGCCGCGACGCCGTCTGCTGCTCGGTCGCCCCAGCGGTTCTCGCTGGTGGTTTGTATCGCAGCTGTGCGGATGTGTTGGCGCGTGCGCTGTGCTGGGAGAGTTCGCTTCGGCACCCAAGTGGGGCTTTTGTCCTTCTGTGGCGCTGGCGTTGGAGCTGCCGGTCACCGTAGGTGGCGCGTGTTGTCTCCCGCCGGCAATGCCACGACAGCACGCTCCCGGGCCTCTGTCGGCAGCGGCAAGCTCAGTTGGGAGCAC
>NW_025726968.1:5000-10000 GCF_021461385.2 Schistocerca piceifrons | reverse complement strand
CTAAACCGATGGATGTGAAATAAAATATAATAACACATGATGCTCCGCAAGAAAATAGACTTGGGATAGGGTGTGTCGTTGGCAAGTCCCCGGGGCGGTTAGTGTGTGTGGTGATAAGTCTGTAGGGGGGGGGGGGCGAGGTATTAGGAAATAGATAGATAGTGGTGACGTGGGTGTCGACAGTAGACATAGCACACTGCCACCTACAGGGATCCGACGGAACTACGCCACCCATTGCCGGCAGAACAGTATCGCCATCTATGAAAATAGGGCGAAACCACATGCAATACCGCCCATCTATGCGCATCTGACAACACTACGTCCGCACCACAAAACATACCGCCATCTGTAGGTCTCCCGCAACATGACCTCCTCCAACGACGATACCGCCATCTATGCGACGCCAAGCCGATTAAGACAGCGATGGCGCCACAGTGCCCGCCTTTCGACGCCACCCACAAAGCCTTGCAGCCTCTGTCGACCATAGCACCCAATCTCCAGTGGCTCTGCCGCACGAAGCCGTGGACCGGCAATGACTCCACCCGCACCCGTTCGTGCAACCACCCCAACCGCCACACGCGCACCTCCAGCGGATGTACGGCGGAAGTTTCCCGCACTCGTAAAGTGCAATCCACCCCTATAACTTGCGTTTCATGAAGAGTTATTTCCAATATGCGACATTCCCGCTGTCCCTATACATGAGCCGCGACCTGTACCACTTACGAGCGAGGAGACGCGATCTGCGTTGCTCACTGTACGGCGTCCGATACCGAGCCATCAGCATGGCGGTCCCCATGCGCGTTGCACTCGCACTCGCAGTCGCAAAAACGTGGGGCAAATATATTACGCGGAAGAGCTATAACAGACCGAGCCCCACTGCATGGGGGAGTCTTTGTCACTAATGTACACAGATGGAACATTTTGGACTGGAACCAGATTACCGTACACACACGGCGCTGATTAGTAATCAATGCAGAGCCATCAAACTACAATAAATATACACAACTGTCCGTATACATGCTGAATAGAGTCTGCCCACAATGGGAACCACACGTCAGCCAGACACTCTGATCACGCACCACTCTCTGCTTCTAACAGGCGCACATACAATATGTAAGCACCAGCATGAACAACATCCAGTGCATCTTCTCCGCCACATTACACAAATCCACACTATCACAACCAGACCAGGAGGTCCATGCGGAAAATACAATATCCCCAGCCTTTCGACATCCACCATTGCGCAGACCAGGCACCAACACCCACACATGTCCTATACAAACGGTGCACCCAACATCACAATAGTACCTCCTGTCACAGCGCACAAACAATGACATGAGTCAAGACACAGGTCTCACACAAGCATAGAATTGGAGCGCCGCCTCTAATAAGCCAAAGGTGCATCCTGACGTGACAAATCTGATCATGTCACAAGCATTCACTTACTATAATCACTATCAACGAACCTGCCGCCCCCCGCCCCCCCCCCCCCTACACCTTTCCTTACAACAACGTGTAACCTAACCTAACCTAACCTAACCTATGTTGTACTTAACCTACCTATGTTGTACCTTAACCTAACCTATGTGTACCTTAACCTAACCTATGTTGTACCTTAACCTACCTATGTTGTACCTTAACCTAACCCTATGTTGTACCTTAACCTAACCTATGTTGTACCTTAACCTAACCCATGTTGTACCTTAACCTAACCTATGTTGTACCTTAACCTAACCCATGTTGTACCTTAACCTAACCCATGTTGTACCTTAACCTAACCCATGTTGTACCTTAACCTAACCCATGTTGTACCTTAACCTAACCCATGTTGTACCTTAACCTAACCCATGTTGTACCTTAACCTAACCCATGTTGTCCCTTAACCTAACCCACGTGTGCCTTAACCTAACCACGTTGTGCCTTAACCTAACCCACGTTGTGCCTTAACCTACCCCACGTTGTGCCTTAACCTAACCACGTTGTGCCTTAACCTAACCCACGTTGTGCCTTAACCTAACCCACGTTGTGCCTTAACCTAACCCACGTTGTGCCTTAACCTAACCCACGTTGTGCCTTAACCTAACCCACGTTGTGCCTTAACCTACCACGTTGTGCCTTAACCTAACCCACGTTGTGCCTTAACCTAACCCACGTTGTGCCTTAACCTAACCCACGTTGTCCCCCTAACGTAACCCACGTTGTCCCCTAACGTAACCCATGTTGTCGCCTAAACCTGCTCTGTAATTGTATACGACTCGTTCAATTAGTGTAGTGTTGCCCACCCGCAACCCTCGCAATATAGTTCGCTACTCGCACTGCCCGCTCCCCTGTGTATCGCTTCATGTTAAACACCTTGCAAGTCTTGCTGACTTTCCACATGCTCCTGCTGTACACTGTAATGTGGATGGCAGCAGGACGTACATGCCCGCCCCTCCCCACGTCCCCACCTTGCCCCCCTGCCTTCGCAAGCTGGTTGGTGAGAAGTTTGCATGTTCAATGCCCTTCGCATGCGACGTACTCAGGCTACGTTGTGGTGCGGCCTGTGGTCAACCCGTCCGCTAATGTCGTACGCGTAAACCACAATCTGTACTGCACATTCGTCCTTATGTACCGAATGATACATCGTGGCACATGTGTGACCGTACAACGACTGCGCCCAAAAACGGCGGACCATACAGTGCAAATATTGTGCACGCAGCTACGTGTCGTCCTCCCTATGAGAGCTGGATTGCAGTGTGGTAGCACCATAGAGACGTGTGGGAGGAACGGACGCCGTGGATGGCGATCAGCATGAGCTGTCTGTTGATGTATTCGGACCTAGTCGTCTCTCCTCACACACCGTGATGGCATGGTGCACCGCGTTCCATATCTGCGACATGCTACAGAGGCCGGTTGACAGTCGTTCGAGCAATGGACATCGCATACGTACGGGGGCCACCTTCCACGTATTGGTCTAGGCGTGCACATTTTGTTGCGTGTATGTGGGCAGACGTAGTGTGGCGTGACACCTGACACAGGCATGCAATAATCGTTGAAGGTTGCAAATGGCGATGGACGCCTGCGTTTTCTGGTGAAGTTACGCAAATGAACAAATGGTAACCTGTTGTGGTGCGGTTGTTCTCGCTAGGGTGAATCGGTGATGGCGACGATAGGTTGAGGTACGAACCGGTTGTTCCCGCGATACCCACCATGCCGACGAAACTGAACGGCATCTGGGTTGTGAAGCGATACGCGGCGGTGGCTGGGTGGGACCGTCCCCGGCCGGTGAGGGGGCGCCTCCCGGCGTGCTGGCCGCGCGGTGCGTGGGCGCACGCGCTACAGCCGGCTGGTGGGGGCGGCCAGTGGCAGGCGCGCCGGCCGACGGACGCGGCAGGCGTCGCAGCTGCGCGCCGGCGCACCCTGCGCGCGGCGCCGTGCGGCCAAAGTAGGTCCTCGCGGGCCCGGTGCGAAGCGCGGTGGACATCTTCAGTGTGCTGGTCCGATTGAGGACTGTGTGCGTTGAGGATGCGCCGCCGCCCGGCGCTCGGCGCCGCGACGCCGTCTGCTGCTCGGTCGCCCCAGCGGTTCTCGCTGGTGGTTTGTATCGCAGCTGTGCGGATGTGTTGGCGCGTGCGCTGTGCTGGGAGAGTTCGCTTCGGCACCCAAGTGGGGCTTTTGTCCTTCTGTGGCGCTGGCGTTGGAGCTGCCGGTCACCGTAGGTGGCGCGTGTTGTCTCCCGCCGGCAATGCCACGACAGCACGCTCCCGGGCCTCTGTCGGCAGCGGCAAGCTCAGTTGGGAGCACGGGTGGTCGCACCGAAAGCGTCTACTCGCCTAACTCCGGGCGATTGCGCCTCTCTCGAACCCGACCAAGTACTTGGGACGGCGCTGCGCGCCGCCGGGACCTGAGAGGGTTTCGAGGTGTATTGTGCAGGGGAGCTCAGCCTCCTCCTGTTTGCAGAATGATTGAGCGGACGCTTGCGTGTTCGCGCGGGCCCCCGGGACACACTCCCGGGCGGCCGGCTGCTCAGCTCTAGTTGACGCAGCTCCCTGGTTGATCCTGCCAGTAGTCATATGCTTGTCTCTCAAAGATTAAGCCATGCATGTCTCAGTACAAGCCGCATTAAGGTGAAACCGCGAATGGCTCATTAAATCAGTTATGGTTCCTTAGATCGTACCCACGTTACTTGGATAACTGTGGTAATTCTAGAGCTAATACATGCAAACAGAGTCCCGACCAGAGATGGAAGGGACGCTTTTATTAGATCAAAACCAATCGGTCGGCTCGTCCGGTCCGTTTGCCTTGGTGACTCTGAATAACTTTGGGCTGATCGCACGGTCCTCGTACCGGCGACGCATCTTTCAAATGTCTGCCTTATCAACTGTCGATGGTAGGTTCTGCGCCTACCATGGTTGTAACGGGTAACGGGGAATCAGGGTTCGATTCCGGAGAGGGAGCCTGAGAAACGGCTACCACATCCAAGGAAGGCAGCAGGCGCGCAAATTACCCACTCCCGGCACGGGGAGGTAGTGACGAAAAATAACGATACGGGACTCATCCGAGGCCCCGTAATCGGAATGAGTACACTTTAAATCCTTTAACGAGTATCTATTGGAGGGCAAGTCTGGTGCCAGCAGCCGCGGTAATTCCAGCTCCAATAGCGTATATTAAAGTTGTTGCGGTTAAAAAGCTCGTAGTTGGATTTGTGTCCCACGCTGTTGGTTCACCGCCCGTCGGTGTTTAACTGGCATGTATCGTGGGACGTCCTGCCGGTGGGGCGAGCCGAAGGCGTGCGACCGCCTCGTGCGTGCTCGTGCGTCCCGAGGCGGACCCCGTTGAAATCCTACCAGGGTGCTCTTTATTGAGTGTCTCGGTGGGCCGGCACGTTTACTTTGAACAAATTAGAGTGCTTAAAGCAGGCAAGCCCGCCTGAATACTGTGTGCATGGAATAATGGAATAGGACCTCGGTTCTATTTTGTTGGTTTTCGGAACCCGAGGTAATGATTAATAGGGACAGGCG
>NW_025726966.1:0-63315 GCF_021461385.2 Schistocerca piceifrons | reverse complement strand
CACGAAGCTGTTCATGATGCTCATCGCCTTCGACGAGATGCCCGTGTCAGGGTGCACCTGCTTCAGCACCTTGTAGATGTAGATGGCATAGCTCTCCTTCCTCTTGCGCTTCTTCTTCTTGTCGCCCTTCGAAATGTTCTTCTGCGCCTTGCCAGCCTTCTTGGCGGCCTTCCCGCTAGTCTTGGGCGGCATCTCGAACCAACGTACGGCGGCAGCAGCAACACCAGTAGCAAGCGCTCCGCTCTAGTCAGCGTCTCCCCACACAGTGGCACCCGCCGCCAGCCGCCGCCGCACCTTTACCAGCTCGCCCTGTTGCGGCCGCCGACCAATGGGGCGCGCGCGCAACCGGCCGCCGCACCCGAGCCCATAAAGCACCCCCACCCCGGCTGCGCCGGCACGCACTCCGCTGCTCGACTCGCTGCCGCTCGCACCGGTCGTTTTCGTTTCCTTCTCGTGTGCACCGTCGCTAGCCCATCGCCATGTCCGGACGCGGAAAGGGAGGCAAAGTCAAGGGCAAGTCAAAGTCCCGCTCAAGCAGGGCTGGGCTCCAGTTCCCGGTCGGCAGAATCCACCGCCTCCTGCGCAAGGGAAACTACGCAGAGCGCGTCGGCGCCGGGGCGCCCGTCTACCTCGCCGCCGTCATGGAGTACCTCGCGGCTGAGGTGCTCGAGCTGGCCGGAAACGCGGCCCGCGACAACAAGAAGACGCGCATCATCCCGCGCCACCTGCAGCTTGCCATCCGCAACGACGAGGAGCTCAACAAGCTCCTGTCGGGCGTCACCATCGCACAGGGTGGTGTCCTACCCAACATCCAGGCCGTCCTGCTGCCAAAGAAGACCGAGAAGAAGGCCTAAAGGAGGCCAGGCAATCGCAGCGCCGCGTGCTCCCCTGCACGCAACGCGCTTTGCCGGCTCGGCTCGGCCCGGCCCACAACAATCGGCCCTTTTCAGGGCCACCACACAAACCTACGTCCAAAGCAAAATTTCAGTCGTCCTCGCCGCACCTTGTTTTGTTTCAACTTTGCACTTTCACAGCACAGCCGCCGCCGGCGCACGTCCGCCATCTTGTCGTCCACACAGCCCGCACACACACACACACACACACACACACACACACACACACACATTTTGCACGGTCGCAGAGTCGCCTTCCAAACGACAACGGCAGCAATAATGACCATTGTTAAAGGGAGGCGTGTCGACACACCGCCCTCCACTCCCGCGCGCAACGGCCGTCGACACGAACGAAACAGCTGATCCGGCCGCCTATGCCCACACGCCTTGCCTCGGAAACCCCAACGCCGCCGCAAACACACAGAGCCAAACCACGCAAGCAAATAATTACCGCCTCTCTCGCACAACAACACACAGCCCGCCATCTCCGTCGCGATCGATACAAAGACACACAATAACAAACACAAACGAAGCAGCTCCACACACAGCCAGCCACATGACACGTTTCCTTTCCTTCTCCCCTCCCAGCCACATCACGTCGCTCAAACGGAAAGAAAGAAAGAAACAAACAAACAAACAAACAAACAAACAAACGAACAACACAGCGCACACACACGCAGCAACAACAACAACAACAACACAGACTCTTTCGCACTTTTCAACTTCCGAACAGTGTGGTGGCCCTGAAAAGGGCCGTTTTCTAGTCTCTCCCACCCACAAGCACGGCCGCGGGAAGGCCAGCGCCCGCTGCGACGCAGCCTAACCGCCGAAACCGTACAGGGTGCGCCCCTGCCTCTTCAGGGCGTACACCACGTCCATGGCCGTCACAGTCTTGCGCTTGGCGTGCTCAGTGTACGTCACCGCGTCGCGGATCACGTTCTCCAGGAACACCTTCAGCACCCCGCGGGTCTCCTCGTAGATCAGACCAGAGATGCGCTTCACGCCGCCCCTGCGAGCCAGGCGGCGGATGGCGGGCTTCGTGATGCCCTGGATGTTGTCGCGCAACACCTTGCGGTGCCGCTTGGCGCCACCCTTGCCGAGCCCCTTTCCTCCCTTGCCGCGGCCTGTCATCCTTCCTTCCTCGGGCAAAGCAAAACGTGCACAAACAGCAGCTGCAGCGGCTGGCGAGTCGGCTACGGTCTGCGCCCAGCGCGCCCGCCGCCCCCCTATATAGACTCTGGCCCGCCCTCCCCCCACCACGCGCAACCGAGGGCATATAAGCGCAGCACGGAGGCGCGCGGGCCCGTTGTCAAGGCAGCACCGGACGCCGCGCCGCACCTAACCTCCACGCACGCCGCTCCGCTACCGCCAACGCTACCGCCATGGCCCGCACAAAGCAAACGGCCCGCAAGTCCACCGGCGGAAAGGCGCCGCGCAAACAGCTCGCCACCAAGGCGGCGAGGAAGAGCGCGCCCGCCACCGGAGGCGTCAAGAAGCCCCACCGCTACAGGCCGGGCACCGTCGCCCTGCGAGAAATCAGGCGCTACCAGAAGAGCACAGAGCTGCTCATCCGCAAGCTGCCATTCCAGCGCCTAGTGCGCGAGATCGCCCAGGACTTCAAGACCGACCTGCGCTTCCAGAGCTCCGCAGTCATGGCCCTGCAGGAGGCCAGCGAGGCCTACCTCGTCGGCCTCTTCGAAGACACCAACCTGTGCGCAATCCACGCCAAGCGCGTCACCATCATGCCCAAGGACATCCAGCTCGCGCGCCGCATCCGCGGCGAGCGCGCCTAAACCGCGCCGCGGCACCGCACCGCACAAACAAAAACGGCCCTTTTCAGGGCCACTAACATCTCTCCGTCGCGAGCAAACTTTGTCGGTCGCCTGCCTCTCGCCCCGCAACCCAAAAACAAAAACCACCACTTCCCGTCCGTCCGCCACACACACCCGCTCACTCTGCCTGCCTGCTAGCAGCGCGCAACAATCACACATCATCCCTCCCCGGCGCTCAAAGCGCACAATACCCAACGGCCGACGTCACACCGCACGGGTGGCTGGCCGGCCGCCGCTTTCGTTTCGAAAACAAAAAAAACCCGCACTCCACTCCGACGGCCAACGGCCAGGCAGGCGCGCTCGCTCGCTCTACACGCCACCGAAATCCCCGCCGACTCCTTCCACATCTCAACGTGCCCCCCGTTGCAAAACATAACACACACAAAGAAACAAAACAAAGACCAGACACGACTAGACAAGACACACATCCGAGAAGAACGAACGCAGGCAAGCCAACCAACGTATTCAAACAAAACAACGTGACAGAAAACCAACCGTCGGCCGCCGCCACAAACACGGCGACAATCAACCACGACAACAACAACACCGCTTACCGCTACCGCCGCCCACACCCGCCACCGACCCCCGCAATCAAACCACCACGGCACGCAAACAGCATCCCCACGGGCATACAGACAGACACCCACACCAAACGCAACACGACAATCAAAACCTTCCCCGACGTGCTTTGATGGCCCTGAGAAGGGCCGTTTTGGGCCGCGCGTCTCTTGCGCGCCACTAGACGACGACGGGGGGTGGGGACGACGGGGTCAAGCGCCAAACCCTTCCTTTCCCATCTCTTTCTCCTCTACTCTACTCTACTTCTTCTTCTTGGGCGAAGCCTTCGCCTTAGACGGCGTCGTCGCCTTCTTCGGGCGCGGCGCCTTCGGCTTCTTCGTCGGAACCTTGGCGGCCTTCTTCGCCTTCGACGGCGACTTGGCCTTGGCCGGCTTGGCCGCAGCCGCCTTCTTCGCACCCGCGGGAGCGGCCGACGCCGCAGACGCCTTCTTGGCGGCGCCCGCCTTCCGACCGGTCGCCGCCTTCACGCCACCAGCCTTCTTTGCGCCGGCCGCACGGGCGCCCTTCTTCTCCTTGCTGGCCGGAGCGGCGCGCTTCTTCTTGGCACCGCCAGCACGAGCCTTGCCGCCCTCGGCCGCCCCCCCGCCGCCGGCGCCGGCAAGCTTGAACGAGCCGGACGCGCCCTTCCCCTTCGTCTGCACCAGCTCGCCCGCCACGACGGCCGACTTGAGGTACTTCTTGATAAACGGCGCCAGCTTCTCCGCGTCCAGCTTGTAGTGCGCGGCTATGTACTTCTTGATCGCCTGCAGCGACGACCCGCCGCGCTCCTTCAGACTCTTGATGGCGGCCGTCACCATCTCAGAGGTGCGCGGGTGCGCAGGCTTGGCGCGCGGCTTCTTCGCAGACGACGCAGACTTGGCCTTCTTCGTAGTGCCGGTGGCGGCGGGTGCCGCAGCAGTCTCGTTCGTAGCCGCCTGATCTGCCATTTCGACGACGCGCGTAACACACAGCGAGAGCGAGAGCGAGAGCGAGCGGGACGGCAGGCACGCAAGCACAGCACAGCACGGCAGAGCAGAGCAGAGAATCACAAGGGCCCAGCCAGTGTCGCGGGCGGGCGCGGACGGCCGAGAGAGCGGCCGCCACTCTGCGCGCCGCCGCGCCGCGCCTCCCGCGCTTGCTACCGCCCAACGTCCGACAGCCTGTGCGGAGCAGCCCCAAAGCTGCGCCACAACCGCCCGCGCCTTTCAAACCACCGAGGATGGGGCTACACACAGCCACACCACAGTCGCCAACCAGTCGCCACGGCAGCGCCGCAAACCACGGCCAAACTGCAGCTACCGCGCGCTACAGCCTGGGTCGGCCCGCCGAGAATCGCCGCCCCCGCCCAAATGCCGCCCCCACAGCCCCAGCCGACGACCCGCCACAATGGCCAAACCTTCGGCAAAACTCCCACACCGTCGCCGCGGCAGCCCGGCCAGCGCGGCCGGCGCCACAGCCACACAAGCCGAGGCGTGCGGCGATGACGGCCGTGCAAACGCGCCTCCGCCGCCCCATCGCCTTCCGTCGCCCTCCCGCCGTTTCCCGATCGGCCCGCAGCCGTCGGGCCACATCGCGCGCCGTCCTCCTCCTCTCGCCCGCCAACATTCACAGCCGTTTCTCAACAATTGCCCGCCGCAAACGGACGCCGCCTGCGCAACAGGCGCCGCCGCCCCTCGCCGCTTCCGACCCAACCCCTCGACCGAGGCAAACCGCAATCCGAATCTACAGACCAACCCAATCTGCCGTCAGCACACACGACAGCCGACCTTACACGTTGCGCGTTACACATTACGTTTACACGTCTAGGTTAGGTTCGGTTAGGTTAGGTGGACGTGGGTTAGGTTAAGGGGACTTGGGTTAGGTTAAGCGTCAAACTTAGGTTAAGCATTCAAACACGTCAGGCGTCAGAGGTTAGGTTAGGTTAGGTTAGGTTAGGTTAGGTTAGGTTAGGTTACGTTAGGTTACGTTACACGTTAGGTTAAGGGGTCAGTGCTAGGTTAAGAAGCGTCAAACGTAGGTTAAAAAAGCGTTCAAAACGTGAGGCGTGAGCCGCCGGACAGCTTACCTTACGTAGACGTTTGGGGCTCACAGGCTGAGCTCACCTCACCACACCACAGGTTAGGTTCGGTTCGGTTCGCTCGGCTCAGCGTAAAGCGCCGAGGTCAGGGTTACGTTCGTTCACCTTCGGGCGCCACACTTTCGGTTGAAAGGTCGCGACGGGACGACGTCGGCAGGCACCGCCGCAAACGGACAAAAACGTACAGACGACGTCGAAAACCGCCGACAGACGGGGGAGCAGCACGACCACGACCAGATACCGAGCGCGAACGAGACGCACGCGAACCACCCCCACCGGCCAAAGGGCACCACACAACAACCCAGAGCACCACGTGTCGACACCACAGCAACCCGCCGCTCACGCGACATGGCTGGCACCGAAGGGCAACCGCCCGCAACTGCGCTTTCCGCGCCGGCCCGGATGCACGTCGTGCTACAACAACACCACTACCGTACACAGCCGCTGTTCACAACATCACTATCATGCGCGCCCGCGGCTCGCCGCCGTCGCAGTCGCAGCCCCAACGCCAGCACTTTTGCACCACCATTCACACGCACCGCAACACAGCTCGCCGACACAGCCGAACAAAACAAACACCACACAACAACAGCAACAACGCCGCCGCCTCTACTCGTGCCGGCGACCCACCCCGCCGATGGCGCACCTTTCGCCAGCCGGCAATCGACACACACGCACGCACCCACCCACCCCCCGGGGCCCAGTGCAAAAAAAAACACACAAAAACAAAAACAAAAAAAAAACAACACAAACGACACGGGAAGCGCACACCGCCACTTCGCGCGCACGCCACCAACCAGTCGTCGTCTCAAAATAACAAACACAAACAAAATAAACTAACAACTAGGGCAACACAAAACAAAAACGCCTCGCACGAACCGCCCACAAAAAGGACAAGCACACGCACAGCCTCTGCTGACGACCACGACGCAGCGGCACGCTGCTCCTGTCCCGCGCCCCGCGCCCCGCGCCCCACTCGATTCACAACTCACGCGACACCGTCAACGACGGGCTCGCTTCCCGCAACCTACCACCTTTCCGCCACGACGCACAGCCCCAGCCCCACCCGACCCGACGACGCCCGTGGCAACGACTGCACTTTCACCACCGCCTCCCCCTTCCCCCCCAAAACACACACACACACACAGCCAGCCAAAAACGCACTCGCGACCCACACATGCACGTGCATCGGCACACGCCAACCAGTCAACGTCGACAACCACACGCAAGGCTCGAAACGAAACCGGCGTCCTTCCACGTTGCCATCAAGCTACCTACACGACACAAGACACAAGGAACAAACACAACAGCCGGCCCCACTAATTCCCACTCTCACGCCGCAAAAAGCACACCGAAACCGCCAAACGCACGCACATTCCCCTTCGCACTGACACCGACCGGCTCGCTACCACACACCTCTCGGCAGCCGTTTCACGCCAATTCGCCACACCGCCCACACAGTCGACAAGCGCCCGCCCTGTACGGCACACGCAACGACGCAGCGCAGCAAAGGGCGCCCGCAACACATACCTCTCCTCTCTCTCCCTCTCCGCCGCCCGACGCGCCAACCGCCACGCCACACCGCCAGCCACTCGCAAATTGTGCACTGCCACCAGCCACACGTCCAACACGCCGCGCCGCCTCCGGCCACCCGCCAGGGGGCGCTCACGTCCGCGACAACAGCGCGGCCCGCCGGGCCGAACCGAACCGAACCGAGCCGCCGCTGCTCTGCACTCGGCACGGCCACACCCTGCTGCAGACCGGGCTCGTCTCTCTGTACGCGTCTGCCTGCGCATCAACACAACACGACCTTTTTTTTTTTTTTCTCTCTACCGCCATCCCTTCTTCTCGCGTTTTACTCGTTGTTGCAGCAGCGGCGCACACCTACACATCCACAGCCCCAGCCGAGCCGAGCCGGCCTCACCTCAGGGCCCGCCGCCAGCGTCTCCTCCTCGGGCACAGGTGCGGTGCTGTGGCCGCCCATCCAACCGCATTGCTGGCCGTCCAGCCGCCAGGCGTTCCCACTGCCGCGAGCCACGCCGCGCACCGACCCTGCTGCAGAAAACGAAGCATAGCCAGAGACCGACCGATACACAAAGCAAGCCGTCGCCTCGCCTCTTGTCCTTCCTGCCTTCCTTTCGCCCCCCCCCCCCCTCCTTTTTTTTTTTTTATTTTGTTTTCTTCTTTCTTTCTTTCTTTGGCCCTCTCTCCTTCCCGCCCCATGGCGGTTACGGCACCGCCTGCAGCGGCAGATTTTTTGCGCCCACACGCCTACTCCTACCACCATTAACCTTGCCCTGCCCATCAACGTCGCAGTCGAACCGACGCTTGCCAACACACTGCCCACGTTCCTTTCTCTTTTCGGCCTACGCCCATTACGCGCCGCCGCCACAGCACCTTCCCTTCCCACAACACACCGACGTCATCACACGCACCCACAAACAGGGGCCACGACCGTGTTCCTCGCCCACTCCCATCCCGCACGGTACGCACATTCCCAACTACTACCGCGCACCCTCCCTTTCCAATCTGTGTGTCTCTGTGTCTGTGTCCTGTGTCCTGTCCGCGCGTGACGCCTCTCAACATCCGCCGTCCCCCGTCCCGTTTTCGCCCCCATGCCGTCGTCGCGCCGCCTCCTCCCCGTCCACCGCCGCCCCTGTCCGCCCCGCACCACACCATACACCGCTGCTTGTCCCGGCCGTTGCCACCAAAGGCGCCGACCGCAAACGCGCCACGCCGCAGCCCCCGTGCGTCTCGCTCGCTTGCATCTCCGTGCCGACGCTGCCTCTCTTCCCGCTCGCACTCGACCTCGACAACACAGTCTTTGGCTCCGCCACTGCGTGTTCCGGTGGTACGCACGCTGCA
Source organism: Schistocerca piceifrons (assembly GCF_021461385.2). NCBI lineage: Eukaryota > Metazoa > Arthropoda > Insecta > Orthoptera > Acrididae > Schistocerca > Schistocerca piceifrons. The sequence goes on along the minus strand of NW_025726966.1, from coordinate 55,090 downwards.
ACACGTATGTATTCGTTACCAGAGCGATGGCGAGGCATGACAGCATCTCTGTCTGACCAGAGAGTTATTTATCGTTGCTAGTCGGCGCTTGGACCGCGCCAGACGACAGTAGTGGCACGCACCGGGTCGCCAGGAACAGTTGTTATATATATTGTAGCGCGAGTCGGGAGAGGTAGTAGTCGGTCGACAGTAGTAGCGGGTGGACGGTTGTACTGAGCGGGCGTCGGCGGCGTGCTCTGCTCGTCTCGCGACTCTGGTCACGGTTCGGGACGATGTATAGTATATTGTGTTATAATCAAAAGGTAGTGTGAAGCTGCATTGCGCAAATCTGATAACGTATGTTCATTGTACTTATTTTGTTCAACAACAAAAGCCCCACTATTACTTTTTTCTAAAGCAACTTTTGTCTTTTAACGAAAAACATTCACTTTTTAAAGACTACTTCCTATGGCATTTCCCTCCAAGGAGTGCAATTAATTACCAGCCAGCACTCATTCATTGCACACAGCTGTGTAAGGGGTATCTACAATTGAGGAGCGGATATAAATGCAACTTTTTTGTTTTTTTTTTTTTTTTTGTGTGTTGTAACCTCCCCGCAAAATTTAAAATAATGGACAATGTTATTTACGGATGCTAATGGACATTGCGCTAATTGTAACCTCGCCCACAATGAGAGGTATTGAAAATGGCAACAAAAATGTGAAATTCGCAATCCGACTCAAATATAAATTCTTCACAACATTTAAAGTCCGTTCAGTGACAAGAAACTTCAATTGAGCCGAAATATCGGTCTTTGGCCCTGTGCAAAACAATCAGAATTAAAGTCTTACCTCAGAATAAATGGATGTCACATTTCTGCTCTTGTTGTTGCGCAGCGCTTGGAGGAACTGCATTGCAAATAATAATATTCTCTTTTTTTGTGATTTTAGTGAAATTTTTCTTCAAAGAAGTGGAATGAAATGGGAAGTGCAACGAACTCTTTAGTTCAATAAAACATTACATTTTTGAAAAATGCTTTTGAAATAAAAATTATTTTTGGGGAACTTGTTGGAGAATTAATTACAATAAATATAATTTTTCATTATCTAATGATTATATTAATTAACAGTATACCTCCTTCACCATCTTGACCAGTGTTGCCGACCGCCTACATCACACAACCGCACTCGGCTGCTACTACTGACCGACCGCTCTGCATGACGACTATTAGCGTACTGCACGCGACGACTACTGACAGAGTACAGCCCTCAACTAGACAGAGCTACAGACTCGCAACGACTGACTGACTGACTGACTGACTGACTGACTGACTGAGAACCGCTCGCAACACTCGCGCGGTCCAGCGCAAACTCTCTGGTCACAGATGCTACAATGTCTCGCCATCGCTGCTATGTTACATACGTGTTTCAGTGTCTTTTTCATTGGGGTAACGATCTTTGGCTCTTTTTATTCTGAATACAGGGCCAAAGGTCAACGCTGCTGCCCTTATACAATTTATCAGGTTCCATTATGTCTGTTGCAATGTTACATACGGTTCATTCTTTCATTAATATTATCGTTGGGTTTGTTTTGTAGGGACGTTAACATTCTGGCACATTTTTATTATCATCGGACTCTCTGCTATTTGTGCAGGGAGGTTATACCTGGGTCCATTTCCATTTCCATTTCCATTTACATTTTAATATTGATAGACTTTTTGTTTTCTTTTTTTGTTTCTTGTTGTTTTTCCTTCTTTTTTCTTGTTGTTTTTTTTTCTTTCTTTTTTTTTGTTTTGTTTTGTTTTTCCCGCTCTCACCACCACCGCCGCATCACGCCTTCCGTTTTCTTCTTGGTTTCTTTTCTGTTCTTCAACTGCTTCAACATCACCGCGCCCCATTTCCACACCACAGCCATCAGCCTCCAAGACGGGCAGGCGCAGTGTGCCATTTCCGGCGCACAAGCACACCCGTACGGTACTCTCCTCGCCCCCACGCCACCAACAACACAGCGACCACGCGGCTTTCAGGCATGGCATGGCACGGCACGGCACGGCACCGGCGAAATGCGCCGCCCCCGCCCCTCCGCGCATCCGTCCGTCTCGCCACGTTCACTGACAGCCGCGTCTGCGGCTACACCACGACAACCACAACACAACACCGCTCCCCTCCCTGGCAACTCATTGTTTTTCTCCTCCTCTTTTGCACAAACCACAACGCCGAGCACAGGCGCAAGCCACCCACACCGCGCCCCTCCCCGTCCCGTCTTTGGCCGCCGCTCCTCGTTTCCTCGTTTGCCCCCTCCCATCTCCCGAAATGCCATGCCAGCAGCGTTACGCATGCCCCTCCCCTGTCCACACAACACTACCGCCAAACGAACAGCCTTCCGGGCCACATGCAGGGCACGCCCACCTCCAAACACTGCCAATTCACGGACGCACGCACGCACACACACACACACACACACACACACACACACACACACACACACACACTTTCCCGACACCTTTCTGTACGGAGGGTGCGTCATCTCGACCGTGACAGAGTGACGCCAACTATCGACGATCCATTTCCCCCCACTGGTAAAACACGTCCACTAACACCTACATACATCATTCAAGTACACAGACAATAGCATACACACAATGGGAGGGCACACGAACATGGACGGCACGGCACTGTCACACACTCTTCCTCAGAACCAACCATACCAACAAACGTTACGTACAACCGGGAAAGCGAAAGCGAAAGCAAAAGCAAAAAGCAAAGGCCAATGCAGCCGTCAAAGGTAACGTTCACCACGGCAGACACTTGCAGCCGCGCCGCCGTTAAACGCATTTCAGTGCGGCTCCAATACGCCTCCGACACGGGAACGTTCCGTTGCTCTACGAATGCGTTTCTCCCCTTTTTCCCTTCCTCTCTCTTTTGCCCCCCCCCCCTCTGTCCTTTCCTCCTGCACTCTTGCCTCCTTCCTCACGTTCTGCCCAGACATTCGACCGATCAAAGTCAACCTGTCGTTACCGTTCTCAGCGCGACGGTGTACAACAGTATGACGGGTGTGCCCACGACTTCGGTTCAGTTGCGTGACGCCGGTCTATCGCGCCGATCGACAGTTACTCAGGGGGGCGACGGATCGGACCACGTCACCGACACACAAAACACTTTCAAACAAACAAATACATACCGGATGGACACAGACAAACACGTGTACAGACATTCGCCAAAAACGGCCGCCGCCGCCGCCGCCGTCGTCTAGCGTCGCGCTTACTGTACTGCACTGGACACGCGTGCATCTTGAATGACGACATCGGTGTGCGTGCGTCGTACGCAATCAGTCAGACACGGCTATCAAAAATCAGAGTCGAATGGTACATCATCGTGCGTGTCGCCGTACACGTACAGTACAATGCAACAACAATGCGTCTTCATGGCACGTTCATTTCAACGTCACTCACACACCTCCACGCTGCAGTTACGTCGCACCATTGTCAAACTCGGCGTACAGCAAAGGGAATAGTGGGCGGCAAACAAAAACCACAAAAAAAAACAACATTTCACATTTCACCCTCGCCATGTATGATGTGCAAAAAACAAACCCGCAAACGGCCGTCGTTACGGTGACACAAAAGTCGGCGATCGCACTGTCCCCCCTCGCAGACAGGTAACACACACACCAACAACACCAAATGGGTCAAAAACCACGCCAACGAGGCGTGCCACCATTCCACGCCACGGCGACCAACCTCGTGGCCGTACCCCGCGCAACACGCTTTGACGCGCCCCCCCACCCACAATCAAAATGCACACATACATCACAGCCGTCCACACAAACAACAACAACAATTCCGCCCTTCCCGCAAAAGGCAAGTTGGTGGCCCTGAAAAGGGCCGTTTTGCCGCTCTCGCAACGGAGGAGCATTCTCTCTCCATCCTTCCTTCCGTTCCAGAGCCACCTCCTTACTTGGAGCTCGTGTACTTGGTCACCGCCTTCGTGCCCTCGCTCACGGCGTGCTTGGCCAGCTCGCCAGGCAGCAACAGCCGCACAGCGGTCTGGATCTCGCGGGACGTGATGGTCGAGCGCTTGTTGTAGTGCGCCAGGCGAGAAGCCTCGGCCGCAATGCGCTCGAAAATGTCGTTCACGAAGCTGTTCATGATGCTCATCGCCTTCGACGAGATGCCCGTGTCAGGGTGCACCTGCTTCAGCACCTTGTAGATGTAGATGGCATAGCTCTCCTTCCTCTTGCGCTTCTTCTTCTTGTCGCCCTTCGAAATGTTCTTCTGCGCCTTGCCAGCCTTCTTGGCGGCCTTCCCGCTAGTCTTGGGCGGCATCTCGAACCAACGTACGGCGGCAGCAGCAACACCAGTAGCAAGCGCTCCGCTCTAGTCAGCGTCTCCCCACACAGTGGCACCCGCCGCCAGCCGCCGCCGCACCTTTACCAGCTCGCCCTGTTGCGGCCGCCGACCAATGGGGCGCGCGCGCAACCGGCCGCCGCACCCGAGCCCATAAAGCACCCCCACCCCGGCTGCGCCGGCACGCACTCCGCTGCTCGACTCGCTGCCGCTCGCACCGGTCGTTTTCGTTTCCTTCTCGTGTGCACCGTCGCTAGCCCATCGCCATGTCCGGACGCGGAAAGGGAGGCAAAGTCAAGGGCAAGTCAAAGTCCCGCTCAAGCAGGGCTGGGCTCCAGTTCCCGGTCGGCAGAATCCACCGCCTCCTGCGCAAGGGAAACTACGCAGAGCGCGTCGGCGCCGGGGCGCCCGTCTACCTCGCCGCCGTCATGGAGTACCTCGCGGCTGAGGTGCTCGAGCTGGCCGGAAACGCGGCCCGCGACAACAAGAAGACGCGCATCATCCCGCGCCACCTGCAGCTTGCCATCCGCAACGACGAGGAGCTCAACAAGCTCCTGTCGGGCGTCACCATCGCACAGGGTGGTGTCCTACCCAACATCCAGGCCGTCCTGCTGCCAAAGAAGACCGAGAAGAAGGCCTAAAGGAGGCCAGGCAATCGCAGCGCCGCGTGCTCCCCTGCACGCAACGCGCTTTGCCGGCTCGGCTCGGCCCGGCCCACAACAATCGGCCCTTTTCAGGGCCACCACACAAACCTACGTCCAAAGCAAAATTTCAGTCGTCCTCGCCGCACCTTGTTTTGTTTCAACTTTGCACTTTCACAGCACAGCCGCCGCCGGCGCACGTCCGCCATCTTGTCGTCCACACAGCCCGCACACACACACACACACACACACACACACACACACACACACACATTTTGCACGGTCGCAGAGTCGCCTTCCAAACGACAACGGCAGCAATAATGACCATTGTTAAAGGGAGGCGTGTCGACACACCGCCCTCCACTCCCGCGCGCAACGGCCGTCGACACGAACGAAACAGCTGATCCGGCCGCCTATGCCCACACGCCTTGCCTCGGAAACCCCAACGCCGCCGCAAACACACAGAGCCAAACCACGCAAGCAAATAATTACCGCCTCTCTCGCACAACAACACACAGCCCGCCATCTCCGTCGCGATCGATACAAAGACACACAATAACAAACACAAACGAAGCAGCTCCACACACAGCCAGCCACATGACACGTTTCCTTTCCTTCTCCCCTCCCAGCCACATCACGTCGCTCAAACGGAAAGAAAGAAAGAAACAAACAAACAAACAAACAAACAAACAAACGAACAACACAGCGCACACACACGCAGCAACAACAACAACAACAACACAGACTCTTTCGCACTTTTCAACTTCCGAACAGTGTGGTGGCCCTGAAAAGGGCCGTTTTCTAGTCTCTCCCACCCACAAGCACGGCCGCGGGAAGGCCAGCGCCCGCTGCGACGCAGCCTAACCGCCGAAACCGTACAGGGTGCGCCCCTGCCTCTTCAGGGCGTACACCACGTCCATGGCCGTCACAGTCTTGCGCTTGGCGTGCTCAGTGTACGTCACCGCGTCGCGGATCACGTTCTCCAGGAACACCTTCAGCACCCCGCGGGTCTCCTCGTAGATCAGACCAGAGATGCGCTTCACGCCGCCCCTGCGAGCCAGGCGGCGGATGGCGGGCTTCGTGATGCCCTGGATGTTGTCGCGCAACACCTTGCGGTGCCGCTTGGCGCCACCCTTGCCGAGCCCCTTTCCTCCCTTGCCGCGGCCTGTCATCCTTCCTTCCTCGGGCAAAGCAAAACGTGCACAAACAGCAGCTGCAGCGGCTGGCGAGTCGGCTACGGTCTGCGCCCAGCGCGCCCGCCGCCCCCCTATATAGACTCTGGCCCGCCCTCCCCCCACCACGCGCAACCGAGGGCATATAAGCGCAGCACGGAGGCGCGCGGGCCCGTTGTCAAGGCAGCACCGGACGCCGCGCCGCACCTAACCTCCACGCACGCCGCTCCGCTACCGCCAACGCTACCGCCATGGCCCGCACAAAGCAAACGGCCCGCAAGTCCACCGGCGGAAAGGCGCCGCGCAAACAGCTCGCCACCAAGGCGGCGAGGAAGAGCGCGCCCGCCACCGGAGGCGTCAAGAAGCCCCACCGCTACAGGCCGGGCACCGTCGCCCTGCGAGAAATCAGGCGCTACCAGAAGAGCACAGAGCTGCTCATCCGCAAGCTGCCATTCCAGCGCCTAGTGCGCGAGATCGCCCAGGACTTCAAGACCGACCTGCGCTTCCAGAGCTCCGCAGTCATGGCCCTGCAGGAGGCCAGCGAGGCCTACCTCGTCGGCCTCTTCGAAGACACCAACCTGTGCGCAATCCACGCCAAGCGCGTCACCATCATGCCCAAGGACATCCAGCTCGCGCGCCGCATCCGCGGCGAGCGCGCCTAAACCGCGCCGCGGCACCGCACCGCACAAACAAAAACGGCCCTTTTCAGGGCCACTAACATCTCTCCGTCGCGAGCAAACTTTGTCGGTCGCCTGCCTCTCGCCCCGCAACCCAAAAACAAAAACCACCACTTCCCGTCCGTCCGCCACACACACCCGCTCACTCTGCCTGCCTGCTAGCAGCGCGCAACAATCACACATCATCCCTCCCCGGCGCTCAAAGCGCACAATACCCAACGGCCGACGTCACACCGCACGGGTGGCTGGCCGGCCGCCGCTTTCGTTTCGAAAACAAAAAAAACCCGCACTCCACTCCGACGGCCAACGGCCAGGCAGGCGCGCTCGCTCGCTCTACACGCCACCGAAATCCCCGCCGACTCCTTCCACATCTCAACGTGCCCCCCGTTGCAAAACATAACACACACAAAGAAACAAAACAAAGACCAGACACGACTAGACAAGACACACATCCGAGAAGAACGAACGCAGGCAAGCCAACCAACGTATTCAAACAAAACAACGTGACAGAAAACCAACCGTCGGCCGCCGCCACAAACACGGCGACAATCAACCACGACAACAACAACACCGCTTACCGCTACCGCCGCCCACACCCGCCACCGACCCCCGCAATCAAACCACCACGGCACGCAAACAGCATCCCCACGGGCATACAGACAGACACCCACACCAAACGCAACACGACAATCAAAACCTTCCCCGACGTGCTTTGATGGCCCTGAGAAGGGCCGTTTTGGGCCGCGCGTCTCTTGCGCGCCACTAGACGACGACGGGGGGTGGGGACGACGGGGTCAAGCGCCAAACCCTTCCTTTCCCATCTCTTTCTCCTCTACTCTACTCTACTTCTTCTTCTTGGGCGAAGCCTTCGCCTTAGACGGCGTCGTCGCCTTCTTCGGGCGCGGCGCCTTCGGCTTCTTCGTCGGAACCTTGGCGGCCTTCTTCGCCTTCGACGGCGACTTGGCCTTGGCCGGCTTGGCCGCAGCCGCCTTCTTCGCACCCGCGGGAGCGGCCGACGCCGCAGACGCCTTCTTGGCGGCGCCCGCCTTCCGACCGGTCGCCGCCTTCACGCCACCAGCCTTCTTTGCGCCGGCCGCACGGGCGCCCTTCTTCTCCTTGCTGGCCGGAGCGGCGCGCTTCTTCTTGGCACCGCCAGCACGAGCCTTGCCGCCCTCGGCCGCCCCCCCGCCGCCGGCGCCGGCAAGCTTGAACGAGCCGGACGCGCCCTTCCCCTTCGTCTGCACCAGCTCGCCCGCCACGACGGCCGACTTGAGGTACTTCTTGATAAACGGCGCCAGCTTCTCCGCGTCCAGCTTGTAGTGCGCGGCTATGTACTTCTTGATCGCCTGCAGCGACGACCCGCCGCGCTCCTTCAGACTCTTGATGGCGGCCGTCACCATCTCAGAGGTGCGCGGGTGCGCAGGCTTGGCGCGCGGCTTCTTCGCAGACGACGCAGACTTGGCCTTCTTCGTAGTGCCGGTGGCGGCGGGTGCCGCAGCAGTCTCGTTCGTAGCCGCCTGATCTGCCATTTCGACGACGCGCGTAACACACAGCGAGAGCGAGAGCGAGAGCGAGCGGGACGGCAGGCACGCAAGCACAGCACAGCACGGCAGAGCAGAGCAGAGAATCACAAGGGCCCAGCCAGTGTCGCGGGCGGGCGCGGACGGCCGAGAGAGCGGCCGCCACTCTGCGCGCCGCCGCGCCGCGCCTCCCGCGCTTGCTACCGCCCAACGTCCGACAGCCTGTGCGGAGCAGCCCCAAAGCTGCGCCACAACCGCCCGCGCCTTTCAAACCACCGAGGATGGGGCTACACACAGCCACACCACAGTCGCCAACCAGTCGCCACGGCAGCGCCGCAAACCACGGCCAAACTGCAGCTACCGCGCGCTACAGCCTGGGTCGGCCCGCCGAGAATCGCCGCCCCCGCCCAAATGCCGCCCCCACAGCCCCAGCCGACGACCCGCCACAATGGCCAAACCTTCGGCAAAACTCCCACACCGTCGCCGCGGCAGCCCGGCCAGCGCGGCCGGCGCCACAGCCACACAAGCCGAGGCGTGCGGCGATGACGGCCGTGCAAACGCGCCTCCGCCGCCCCATCGCCTTCCGTCGCCCTCCCGCCGTTTCCCGATCGGCCCGCAGCCGTCGGGCCACATCGCGCGCCGTCCTCCTCCTCTCGCCCGCCAACATTCACAGCCGTTTCTCAACAATTGCCCGCCGCAAACGGACGCCGCCTGCGCAACAGGCGCCGCCGCCCCTCGCCGCTTCCGACCCAACCCCTCGACCGAGGCAAACCGCAATCCGAATCTACAGACCAACCCAATCTGCCGTCAGCACACACGACAGCCGACCTTACACGTTGCGCGTTACACATTACGTTTACACGTCTAGGTTAGGTTCGGTTAGGTTAGGTGGACGTGGGTTAGGTTAAGGGGACTTGGGTTAGGTTAAGCGTCAAACTTAGGTTAAGCATTCAAACACGTCAGGCGTCAGAGGTTAGGTTAGGTTAGGTTAGGTTAGGTTAGGTTAGGTTAGGTTACGTTAGGTTACGTTACACGTTAGGTTAAGGGGTCAGTGCTAGGTTAAGAAGCGTCAAACGTAGGTTAAAAAAGCGTTCAAAACGTGAGGCGTGAGCCGCCGGACAGCTTACCTTACGTAGACGTTTGGGGCTCACAGGCTGAGCTCACCTCACCACACCACAGGTTAGGTTCGGTTCGGTTCGCTCGGCTCAGCGTAAAGCGCCGAGGTCAGGGTTACGTTCGTTCACCTTCGGGCGCCACACTTTCGGTTGAAAGGTCGCGACGGGACGACGTCGGCAGGCACCGCCGCAAACGGACAAAAACGTACAGACGACGTCGAAAACCGCCGACAGACGGGGGAGCAGCACGACCACGACCAGATACCGAGCGCGAACGAGACGCACGCGAACCACCCCCACCGGCCAAAGGGCACCACACAACAACCCAGAGCACCACGTGTCGACACCACAGCAACCCGCCGCTCACGCGACATGGCTGGCACCGAAGGGCAACCGCCCGCAACTGCGCTTTCCGCGCCGGCCCGGATGCACGTCGTGCTACAACAACACCACTACCGTACACAGCCGCTGTTCACAACATCACTATCATGCGCGCCCGCGGCTCGCCGCCGTCGCAGTCGCAGCCCCAACGCCAGCACTTTTGCACCACCATTCACACGCACCGCAACACAGCTCGCCGACACAGCCGAACAAAACAAACACCACACAACAACAGCAACAACGCCGCCGCCTCTACTCGTGCCGGCGACCCACCCCGCCGATGGCGCACCTTTCGCCAGCCGGCAATCGACACACACGCACGCACCCACCCACCCCCCGGGGCCCAGTGCAAAAAAAAACACACAAAAACAAAAACAAAAAAAAAACAACACAAACGACACGGGAAGCGCACACCGCCACTTCGCGCGCACGCCACCAACCAGTCGTCGTCTCAAAATAACAAACACAAACAAAATAAACTAACAACTAGGGCAACACAAAACAAAAACGCCTCGCACGAACCGCCCACAAAAAGGACAAGCACACGCACAGCCTCTGCTGACGACCACGACGCAGCGGCACGCTGCTCCTGTCCCGCGCCCCGCGCCCCGCGCCCCACTCGATTCACAACTCACGCGACACCGTCAACGACGGGCTCGCTTCCCGCAACCTACCACCTTTCCGCCACGACGCACAGCCCCAGCCCCACCCGACCCGACGACGCCCGTGGCAACGACTGCACTTTCACCACCGCCTCCCCCTTCCCCCCCAAAACACACACACACACACAGCCAGCCAAAAACGCACTCGCGACCCACACATGCACGTGCATCGGCACACGCCAACCAGTCAACGTCGACAACCACACGCAAGGCTCGAAACGAAACCGGCGTCCTTCCACGTTGCCATCAAGCTACCTACACGACACAAGACACAAGGAACAAACACAACAGCCGGCCCCACTAATTCCCACTCTCACGCCGCAAAAAGCACACCGAAACCGCCAAACGCACGCACATTCCCCTTCGCACTGACACCGACCGGCTCGCTACCACACACCTCTCGGCAGCCGTTTCACGCCAATTCGCCACACCGCCCACACAGTCGACAAGCGCCCGCCCTGTACGGCACACGCAACGACGCAGCGCAGCAAAGGGCGCCCGCAACACATACCTCTCCTCTCTCTCCCTCTCCGCCGCCCGACGCGCCAACCGCCACGCCACACCGCCAGCCACTCGCAAATTGTGCACTGCCACCAGCCACACGTCCAACACGCCGCGCCGCCTCCGGCCACCCGCCAGGGGGCGCTCACGTCCGCGACAACAGCGCGGCCCGCCGGGCCGAACCGAACCGAACCGAGCCGCCGCTGCTCTGCACTCGGCACGGCCACACCCTGCTGCAGACCGGGCTCGTCTCTCTGTACGCGTCTGCCTGCGCATCAACACAACACGACCTTTTTTTTTTTTTTCTCTCTACCGCCATCCCTTCTTCTCGCGTTTTACTCGTTGTTGCAGCAGCGGCGCACACCTACACATCCACAGCCCCAGCCGAGCCGAGCCGGCCTCACCTCAGGGCCCGCCGCCAGCGTCTCCTCCTCGGGCACAGGTGCGGTGCTGTGGCCGCCCATCCAACCGCATTGCTGGCCGTCCAGCCGCCAGGCGTTCCCACTGCCGCGAGCCACGCCGCGCACCGACCCTGCTGCAGAAAACGAAGCATAGCCAGAGACCGACCGATACACAAAGCAAGCCGTCGCCTCGCCTCTTGTCCTTCCTGCCTTCCTTCTCGCCCCCCCCCCCCCTCCTTTTTTTTTTTTTATTTTGTTTTCTTCTTTCTTTCTTTCTTTGGCCCTCTCTCCTTCCCGCCCCATGGCGGTTACGGCACCGCCTGCAGCGGCAGATTTTTTGCGCCCACACGCCTACTCCTACCACCATTAACCTTGCCCTGCCCATCAACGTCGCAGTCGAACCGACGCTTGCCAACACACTGCCCACGTTCCTTTCTCTTTTCGGCCTACGCCCATTACGCGCCGCCGCCACAGCACCTTCCCTTCCCACAACACACCGACGTCATCACACGCACCCACAAACAGGGGCCACGACCGTGTTCCTCGCCCACTCCCATCCCGCACGGTACGCACATTCCCAACTACTACCGCGCACCCTCCCTTTCCAATCTGTGTGTCTCTGTGTCTGTGTCCTGTGTCCTGTCCGCGCGTGACGCCTCTCAACATCCGCCGTCCCCCGTCCCGTTTTCGCCCCCATGCCGTCGTCGCGCCGCCTCCTCCCCGTCCACCGCCGCCCCTGTCCGCCCCGCACCACACCATACACCGCTGCTTGTCCCGGCCGTTGCCACCAAAGGCGCCGACCGCAAACGCGCCACGCCGCAGCCCCCGTGCGTCTCGCTCGCTTGCATCTCCGTGCCGACGCTGCCTCTCTTCCCGCTCGCACTCGACCTCGACAACACAGTCTTTGGCTCCGCCACTGCGTGTTCCGGTGGTACGCACGCTGCAACACGTATGTATTCGTTACCAGAGCGATGGCGAGGCATGACAGCATCTCTGTCTGACCAGAGAGTTATTTATCGTTGCTAGTCGGCGCTTGGACCGCGCCAGACGACAGTAGTGGCACGCACCGGGTCGCCAGGAACAGTTGTTATATATATTGTAGCGCGAGTCGGGAGAGGTAGTAGTCGGTCGACAGTAGTAGCGGGTGGACGGTTGTACTGAGCGGGCGTCGGCGGCGTGCTCTGCTCGTCTCGCGACTCTGGTCACGGTTCGGGACGATGTATAGTATATTGTGTTATAATCAAAAGGTAGTGTGAAGCTGCATTGCGCAAATCTGATAACGTATGTTCATTGTACTTATTTTGTTCAACAACAAAAGCCCCACTATTACTTTTTTCTAAAGCAACTTTTGTCTTTTAACGAAAAACATTCACTTTTTAAAGACTACTTCCTATGGCATTTCCCTCCAAGGAGTGCAATTAATTACCAGCCAGCACTCATTCATTGCACACAGCTGTGTAAGGGGTATCTACAATTGAGGAGCGGATATAAATGCAACTTTTTTGTTTTTTTTTTTTTTTTTGTGTGTTGTAACCTCCCCGCAAAATTTAAAATAATGGACAATGTTATTTACGGATGCTAATGGACATTGCGCTAATTGTAACCTCGCCCACAATGAGAGGTATTGAAAATGGCAACAAAAATGTGAAATTCGCAATCCGACTCAAATATAAATTCTTCACAACATTTAAAGTCCGTTCAGTGACAAGAAACTTCAATTGAGCCGAAATATCGGTCTTTGGCCCTGTGCAAAACAATCAGAATTAAAGTCTTACCTCAGAATAAATGGATGTCACATTTCTGCTCTTGTTGTTGCGCAGCGCTTGGAGGAACTGCATTGCAAATAATAATATTCTCTTTTTTTGTGATTTTAGTGAAATTTTTCTTCAAAGAAGTGGAATGAAATGGGAAGTGCAACGAACTCTTTAGTTCAATAAAACATTACATTTTTGAAAAATGCTTTTGAAATAAAAATTATTTTTGGGGAACTTGTTGGAGAATTAATTACAATAAATATAATTTTTCATTATCTAATGATTATATTAATTAACAGTATACCTCCTTCACCATCTTGACCAGTGTTGCCGACCGCCTACATCACACAACCGCACTCGGCTGCTACTACTGACCGACCGCTCTGCATGACGACTATTAGCGTACTGCACGCGACGACTACTGACAGAGTACAGCCCTCAACTAGACAGAGCTACAGACTCGCAACGACTGACTGACTGACTGACTGACTGACTGACTGACTGAGAACCGCTCGCAACACTCGCGCGGTCCAGCGCAAACTCTCTGGTCACAGATGCTACAATGTCTCGCCATCGCTGCTATGTTACATACGTGTTTCAGTGTCTTTTTCATTGGGGTAACGATCTTTGGCTCTTTTTATTCTGAATACAGGGCCAAAGGTCAACGCTGCTGCCCTTATACAATTTATCAGGTTCCATTATGTCTGTTGCAATGTTACATACGGTTCATTCTTTCATTAATATTATCGTTGGGTTTGTTTTGTAGGGACGTTAACATTCTGGCACATTTTTATTATCATCGGACTCTCTGCTATTTGTGCAGGGAGGTTATACCTGGGTCCATTTCCATTTCCATTTCCATTTACATTTTAATATTGATAGACTTTTTGTTTTCTTTTTTTGTTTCTTGTTGTTTTTCCTTCTTTTTTCTTGTTGTTTTTTTTTCTTTCTTTTTTTTTGTTTTGTTTTGTTTTTCCCGCTCTCACCACCACCGCCGCATCACGCCTTCCGTTTTCTTCTTGGTTTCTTTTCTGTTCTTCAACTGCTTCAACATCACCGCGCCCCATTTCCACACCACAGCCATCAGCCTCCAAGACGGGCAGGCGCAGTGTGCCATTTCCGGCGCACAAGCACACCCGTACGGTACTCTCCTCGCCCCCACGCCACCAACAACACAGCGACCACGCGGCTTTCAGGCATGGCATGGCACGGCACGGCACGGCACCGGCGAAATGCGCCGCCCCCGCCCCTCCGCGCATCCGTCCGTCTCGCCACGTTCACTGACAGCCGCGTCTGCGGCTACACCACGACAACCACAACACAACACCGCTCCCCTCCCTGGCAACTCATTGTTTTTCTCCTCCTCTTTTGCACAAACCACAACGCCGAGCACAGGCGCAAGCCACCCACACCGCGCCCCTCCCCGTCCCGTCTTTGGCCGCCGCTCCTCGTTTCCTCGTTTGCCCCCTCCCATCTCCCGAAATGCCATGCCAGCAGCGTTACGCATGCCCCTCCCCTGTCCACACAACACTACCGCCAAACGAACAGCCTTCCGGGCCACATGCAGGGCACGCCCACCTCCAAACACTGCCAATTCACGGACGCACGCACGCACACACACACACACACACACACACACACACACACACACACACACACACACACACACTTTCCCGACACCTTTCTGTACGGAGGGTGCGTCATCTCGACCGTGACAGAGTGACGCCAACTATCGACGATCCATTTCCCCCCACTGGTAAAACACGTCCACTAACACCTACATACATCATTCAAGTACACAGACAATAGCATACACACAATGGGAGGGCACACGAACATGGACGGCACGGCACTGTCACACACTCTTCCTCAGAACCAACCATACCAACAAACGTTACGTACAACCGGGAAAGCGAAAGCGAAAGCAAAAGCAAAAAGCAAAGGCCAATGCAGCCGTCAAAGGTAACGTTCACCACGGCAGACACTTGCAGCCGCGCCGCCGTTAAACGCATTTCAGTGCGGCTCCAATAC
The DNA here is from genome assembly GCF_021461385.2 of Schistocerca piceifrons. Lineage (NCBI taxonomy): Eukaryota > Metazoa > Arthropoda > Insecta > Orthoptera > Acrididae > Schistocerca > Schistocerca piceifrons. The sequence continues at coordinate 39,911 of NW_025726966.1, read as the reverse complement.
GCCTCCGACACGGGAACGTTCCGTTGCTCTACGAATGCGTTTCTCCCCTTTTTCCCTTCCTCTCTCTTTTGCCCCCCCCCCCTCTGTCCTTTCCTCCTGCACTCTTGCCTCCTTCCTCACGTTCTGCCCAGACATTCGACCGATCAAAGTCAACCTGTCGTTACCGTTCTCAGCGCGACGGTGTACAACAGTATGACGGGTGTGCCCACGACTTCGGTTCAGTTGCGTGACGCCGGTCTATCGCGCCGATCGACAGTTACTCAGGGGGGCGACGGATCGGACCACGTCACCGACACACAAAACACTTTCAAACAAACAAATACATACCGGATGGACACAGACAAACACGTGTACAGACATTCGCCAAAAACGGCCGCCGCCGCCGCCGCCGTCGTCTAGCGTCGCGCTTACTGTACTGCACTGGACACGCGTGCATCTTGAATGACGACATCGGTGTGCGTGCGTCGTACGCAATCAGTCAGACACGGCTATCAAAAATCAGAGTCGAATGGTACATCATCGTGCGTGTCGCCGTACACGTACAGTACAATGCAACAACAATGCGTCTTCATGGCACGTTCATTTCAACGTCACTCACACACCTCCACGCTGCAGTTACGTCGCACCATTGTCAAACTCGGCGTACAGCAAAGGGAATAGTGGGCGGCAAACAAAAACCACAAAAAAAAAACAACATTTCACATTTCACCCTCGCCATGTATGATGTGCAAAAAACAAACCCGCAAACGGCCGTCGTTACGGTGACACAAAAGTCGGCGATCGCACTGTCCCCCCTCGCAGACAGGTAACACACACACCAACAACACCAAATGGGTCAAAAACCACGCCAACGAGGCGTGCCACCATTCCACGCCACGGCGACCAACCTCGTGGCCGTACCCCGCGCAACACGCTTTGACGCGCCCCCCCACCCACAATCAAAATGCACACATACATCACAGCCGTCCACACAAACAACAACAACAATTCCGCCCTTCCCGCAAAAGGCAAGTTGGTGGCCCTGAAAAGGGCCGTTTTGCCGCTCTCGCAACGGAGGAGCATTCTCTCTCCATCCTTCCTTCCGTTCCAGAGCCACCTCCTTACTTGGAGCTCGTGTACTTGGTCACCGCCTTCGTGCCCTCGCTCACGGCGTGCTTGGCCAGCTCGCCAGGCAGCAACAGCCGCACAGCGGTCTGGATCTCGCGGGACGTGATGGTCGAGCGCTTGTTGTAGTGCGCCAGGCGAGAAGCCTCGGCCGCAATGCGCTCGAAAATGTCGTTCACGAAGCTGTTCATGATGCTCATCGCCTTCGACGAGATGCCCGTGTCAGGGTGCACCTGCTTCAGCACCTTGTAGATGTAGATGGCATAGCTCTCCTTCCTCTTGCGCTTCTTCTTCTTGTCGCCCTTCGAAATGTTCTTCTGCGCCTTGCCAGCCTTCTTGGCGGCCTTCCCGCTAGTCTTGGGCGGCATCTCGAACCAACGTACGGCGGCAGCAGCAACACCAGTAGCAAGCGCTCCGCTCTAGTCAGCGTCTCCCCACACAGTGGCACCCGCCGCCAGCCGCCGCCGCACCTTTACCAGCTCGCCCTGTTGCGGCCGCCGACCAATGGGGCGCGCGCGCAACCGGCCGCCGCACCCGAGCCCATAAAGCACCCCCACCCCGGCTGCGCCGGCACGCACTCCGCTGCTCGACTCGCTGCCGCTCGCACCGGTCGTTTTCGTTTCCTTCTCGTGTGCACCGTCGCTAGCCCATCGCCATGTCCGGACGCGGAAAGGGAGGCAAAGTCAAGGGCAAGTCAAAGTCCCGCTCAAGCAGGGCTGGGCTCCAGTTCCCGGTCGGCAGAATCCACCGCCTCCTGCGCAAGGGAAACTACGCAGAGCGCGTCGGCGCCGGGGCGCCCGTCTACCTCGCCGCCGTCATGGAGTACCTCGCGGCTGAGGTGCTCGAGCTGGCCGGAAACGCGGCCCGCGACAACAAGAAGACGCGCATCATCCCGCGCCACCTGCAGCTTGCCATCCGCAACGACGAGGAGCTCAACAAGCTCCTGTCGGGCGTCACCATCGCACAGGGTGGTGTCCTACCCAACATCCAGGCCGTCCTGCTGCCAAAGAAGACCGAGAAGAAGGCCTAAAGGAGGCCAGGCAATCGCAGCGCCGCGTGCTCCCCTGCACGCAACGCGCTTTGCCGGCTCGGCTCGGCCCGGCCCACAACAATCGGCCCTTTTCAGGGCCACCACACAAACCTACGTCCAAAGCAAAATTTCAGTCGTCCTCGCCGCACCTTGTTTTGTTTCAACTTTGCACTTTCACAGCACAGCCGCCGCCGGCGCACGTCCGCCATCTTGTCGTCCACACAGCCCGCACACACACACACACACACACACACACACACACACACACACACATTTTGCACGGTCGCAGAGTCGCCTTCCAAACGACAACGGCAGCAATAATGACCATTGTTAAAGGGAGGCGTGTCGACACACCGCCCTCCACTCCCGCGCGCAACGGCCGTCGACACGAACGAAACAGCTGATCCGGCCGCCTATGCCCACACGCCTTGCCTCGGAAACCCCAACGCCGCCGCAAACACACAGAGCCAAACCACGCAAGCAAATAATTACCGCCTCTCTCGCACAACAACACACAGCCCGCCATCTCCGTCGCGATCGATACAAAGACACACAATAACAAACACAAACGAAGCAGCTCCACACACAGCCAGCCACATGACACGTTTCCTTTCCTTCTCCCCTCCCAGCCACATCACGTCGCTCAAACGGAAAGAAAGAAAGAAACAAACAAACAAACAAACAAACAAACAAACGAACAACACAGCGCACACACACGCAGCAACAACAACAACAACAACACAGACTCTTTCGCACTTTTCAACTTCCGAACAGTGTGGTGGCCCTGAAAAGGGCCGTTTTCTAGTCTCTCCCACCCACAAGCACGGCCGCGGGAAGGCCAGCGCCCGCTGCGACGCAGCCTAACCGCCGAAACCGTACAGGGTGCGCCCCTGCCTCTTCAGGGCGTACACCACGTCCATGGCCGTCACAGTCTTGCGCTTGGCGTGCTCAGTGTACGTCACCGCGTCGCGGATCACGTTCTCCAGGAACACCTTCAGCACCCCGCGGGTCTCCTCGTAGATCAGACCAGAGATGCGCTTCACGCCGCCCCTGCGAGCCAGGCGGCGGATGGCGGGCTTCGTGATGCCCTGGATGTTGTCGCGCAACACCTTGCGGTGCCGCTTGGCGCCACCCTTGCCGAGCCCCTTTCCTCCCTTGCCGCGGCCTGTCATCCTTCCTTCCTCGGGCAAAGCAAAACGTGCACAAACAGCAGCTGCAGCGGCTGGCGAGTCGGCTACGGTCTGCGCCCAGCGCGCCCGCCGCCCCCCTATATAGACTCTGGCCCGCCCTCCCCCCACCACGCGCAACCGAGGGCATATAAGCGCAGCACGGAGGCGCGCGGGCCCGTTGTCAAGGCAGCACCGGACGCCGCGCCGCACCTAACCTCCACGCACGCCGCTCCGCTACCGCCAACGCTACCGCCATGGCCCGCACAAAGCAAACGGCCCGCAAGTCCACCGGCGGAAAGGCGCCGCGCAAACAGCTCGCCACCAAGGCGGCGAGGAAGAGCGCGCCCGCCACCGGAGGCGTCAAGAAGCCCCACCGCTACAGGCCGGGCACCGTCGCCCTGCGAGAAATCAGGCGCTACCAGAAGAGCACAGAGCTGCTCATCCGCAAGCTGCCATTCCAGCGCCTAGTGCGCGAGATCGCCCAGGACTTCAAGACCGACCTGCGCTTCCAGAGCTCCGCAGTCATGGCCCTGCAGGAGGCCAGCGAGGCCTACCTCGTCGGCCTCTTCGAAGACACCAACCTGTGCGCAATCCACGCCAAGCGCGTCACCATCATGCCCAAGGACATCCAGCTCGCGCGCCGCATCCGCGGCGAGCGCGCCTAAACCGCGCCGCGGCACCGCACCGCACAAACAAAAACGGCCCTTTTCAGGGCCACTAACATCTCTCCGTCGCGAGCAAACTTTGTCGGTCGCCTGCCTCTCGCCCCGCAACCCAAAAACAAAAACCACCACTTCCCGTCCGTCCGCCACACACACCCGCTCACTCTGCCTGCCTGCTAGCAGCGCGCAACAATCACACATCATCCCTCCCCGGCGCTCAAAGCGCACAATACCCAACGGCCGACGTCACACCGCACGGGTGGCTGGCCGGCCGCCGCTTTCGTTTCGAAAACAAAAAAAACCCGCACTCCACTCCGACGGCCAACGGCCAGGCAGGCGCGCTCGCTCGCTCTACACGCCACCGAAATCCCCGCCGACTCCTTCCACATCTCAACGTGCCCCCCGTTGCAAAACATAACACACACAAAGAAACAAAACAAAGACCAGACACGACTAGACAAGACACACATCCGAGAAGAACGAACGCAGGCAAGCCAACCAACGTATTCAAACAAAACAACGTGACAGAAAACCAACCGTCGGCCGCCGCCACAAACACGGCGACAATCAACCACGACAACAACAACACCGCTTACCGCTACCGCCGCCCACACCCGCCACCGACCCCCGCAATCAAACCACCACGGCACGCAAACAGCATCCCCACGGGCATACAGACAGACACCCACACCAAACGCAACACGACAATCAAAACCTTCCCCGACGTGCTTTGATGGCCCTGAGAAGGGCCGTTTTGGGCCGCGCGTCTCTTGCGCGCCACTAGACGACGACGGGGGGTGGGGACGACGGGGTCAAGCGCCAAACCCTTCCTTTCCCATCTCTTTCTCCTCTACTCTACTCTACTTCTTCTTCTTGGGCGAAGCCTTCGCCTTAGACGGCGTCGTCGCCTTCTTCGGGCGCGGCGCCTTCGGCTTCTTCGTCGGAACCTTGGCGGCCTTCTTCGCCTTCGACGGCGACTTGGCCTTGGCCGGCTTGGCCGCAGCCGCCTTCTTCGCACCCGCGGGAGCGGCCGACGCCGCAGACGCCTTCTTGGCGGCGCCCGCCTTCCGACCGGTCGCCGCCTTCACGCCACCAGCCTTCTTTGCGCCGGCCGCACGGGCGCCCTTCTTCTCCTTGCTGGCCGGAGCGGCGCGCTTCTTCTTGGCACCGCCAGCACGAGCCTTGCCGCCCTCGGCCGCCCCCCCGCCGCCGGCGCCGGCAAGCTTGAACGAGCCGGACGCGCCCTTCCCCTTCGTCTGCACCAGCTCGCCCGCCACGACGGCCGACTTGAGGTACTTCTTGATAAACGGCGCCAGCTTCTCCGCGTCCAGCTTGTAGTGCGCGGCTATGTACTTCTTGATCGCCTGCAGCGACGACCCGCCGCGCTCCTTCAGACTCTTGATGGCGGCCGTCACCATCTCAGAGGTGCGCGGGTGCGCAGGCTTGGCGCGCGGCTTCTTCGCAGACGACGCAGACTTGGCCTTCTTCGTAGTGCCGGTGGCGGCGGGTGCCGCAGCAGTCTCGTTCGTAGCCGCCTGATCTGCCATTTCGACGACGCGCGTAACACACAGCGAGAGCGAGAGCGAGAGCGAGCGGGACGGCAGGCACGCAAGCACAGCACAGCACGGCAGAGCAGAGCAGAGAATCACAAGGGCCCAGCCAGTGTCGCGGGCGGGCGCGGACGGCCGAGAGAGCGGCCGCCACTCTGCGCGCCGCCGCGCCGCGCCTCCCGCGCTTGCTACCGCCCAACGTCCGACAGCCTGTGCGGAGCAGCCCCAAAGCTGCGCCACAACCGCCCGCGCCTTTCAAACCACCGAGGATGGGGCTACACACAGCCACACCACAGTCGCCAACCAGTCGCCACGGCAGCGCCGCAAACCACGGCCAAACTGCAGCTACCGCGCGCTACAGCCTGGGTCGGCCCGCCGAGAATCGCCGCCCCCGCCCAAATGCCGCCCCCACAGCCCCAGCCGACGACCCGCCACAATGGCCAAACCTTCGGCAAAACTCCCACACCGTCGCCGCGGCAGCCCGGCCAGCGCGGCCGGCGCCACAGCCACACAAGCCGAGGCGTGCGGCGATGACGGCCGTGCAAACGCGCCTCCGCCGCCCCATCGCCTTCCGTCGCCCTCCCGCCGTTTCCCGATCGGCCCGCAGCCGTCGGGCCACATCGCGCGCCGTCCTCCTCCTCTCGCCCGCCAACATTCACAGCCGTTTCTCAACAATTGCCCGCCGCAAACGGACGCCGCCTGCGCAACAGGCGCCGCCGCCCCTCGCCGCTTCCGACCCAACCCCTCGACCGAGGCAAACCGCAATCCGAATCTACAGACCAACCCAATCTGCCGTCAGCACACACGACAGCCGACCTTACACGTTGCGCGTTACACATTACGTTTACACGTCTAGGTTAGGTTCGGTTAGGTTAGGTGGACGTGGGTTAGGTTAAGGGGACTTGGGTTAGGTTAAGCGTCAAACTTAGGTTAAGCATTCAAACACGTCAGGCGTCAGAGGTTAGGTTAGGTTAGGTTACGTTAGGTTACGTTACACGTTAGGTTAAGGGGTCAGTGCTAGGTTAAGAAGCGTCAAACGTAGGTTAAAAAAGCGTTCAAAACGTGAGGCGTGAGCCGCCGGACAGCTTACCTTACGTAGACGTTTGGGGCTCACAGGCTGAGCTCACCTCACCACACCACAGGTTAGGTTCGGTTCGGTTCGCTCGGCTCAGCGTAAAGCGCCGAGGTCAGGGTTACGTTCGTTCACCTTCGGGCGCCACACTTTCGGTTGAAAGGTCGCGACGGGACGACGTCGGCAGGCACCGCCGCAAACGGACAAAAACGTACAGACGACGTCGAAAACCGCCGACAGACGGGGGAGCAGCACGACCACGACCAGATACCGAGCGCGAACGAGACGCACGCGAACCACCCCCACCGGCCAAAGGGCACCACACAACAACCCAGAGCACCACGTGTCGACACCACAGCAACCCGCCGCTCACGCGACATGGCTGGCACCGAAGGGCAACCGCCCGCAACTGCGCTTTCCGCGCCGGCCCGGATGCACGTCGTGCTACAACAACACCACTACCGTACACAGCCGCTGTTCACAACATCACTATCATGCGCGCCCGCGGCTCGCCGCCGTCGCAGTCGCAGCCCCAACGCCAGCACTTTTGCACCACCATTCACACGCACCGCAACACAGCTCGCCGACACAGCCGAACAAAACAAACACCACACAACAACAGCAACAACGCCGCCGCCTCTACTCGTGCCGGCGACCCACCCCGCCGATGGCGCACCTTTCGCCAGCCGGCAATCGACACACACGCACGCACCCACCCACCCCCCGGGGCCCAGTGCAAAAAAAAACACACAAAAACAAAAACAAAAAAAAAACAACACAAACGACACGGGAAGCGCACACCGCCACTTCGCGCGCACGCCACCAACCAGTCGTCGTCTCAAAATAACAAACACAAACAAAATAAACTAACAACTAGGGCAACACAAAACAAAAACGCCTCGCACGAACCGCCCACAAAAAGGACAAGCACACGCACAGCCTCTGCTGACGACCACGACGCAGCGGCACGCTGCTCCTGTCCCGCGCCCCGCGCCCCGCGCCCCACTCGATTCACAACTCACGCGACACCGTCAACGACGGGCTCGCTTCCCGCAACCTACCACCTTTCCGCCACGACGCACAGCCCCAGCCCCACCCGACCCGACGACGCCCGTGGCAACGACTGCACTTTCACCACCGCCTCCCCCTTCCCCCCCAAAACACACACACACACACAGCCAGCCAAAAACGCACTCGCGACCCACACATGCACGTGCATCGGCACACGCCAACCAGTCAACGTCGACAACCACACGCAAGGCTCGAAACGAAACCGGCGTCCTTCCACGTTGCCATCAAGCTACCTACACGACACAAGACACAAGGAACAAACACAACAGCCGGCCCCACTAATTCCCACTCTCACGCCGCAAAAAGCACACCGAAACCGCCAAACGCACGCACATTCCCCTTCGCACTGACACCGACCGGCTCGCTACCACACACCTCTCGGCAGCCGTTTCACGCCAATTCGCCACACCGCCCACACAGTCGACAAGCGCCCGCCCTGTACGGCACACGCAACGACGCAGCGCAGCAAAGGGCGCCCGCAACACATACCTCTCCTCTCTCTCCCTCTCCGCCGCCCGACGCGCCAACCGCCACGCCACACCGCCAGCCACTCGCAAATTGTGCACTGCCACCAGCCACACGTCCAACACGCCGCGCCGCCTCCGGCCACCCGCCAGGGGGCGCTCACGTCCGCGACAACAGCGCGGCCCGCCGGGCCGAACCGAACCGAACCGAGCCGCCGCTGCTCTGCACTCGGCACGGCCACACCCTGCTGCAGACCGGGCTCGTCTCTCTGTACGCGTCTGCCTGCGCATCAACACAACACGACCTTTTTTTTTTTTTTCTCTCTACCGCCATCCCTTCTTCTCGCGTTTTACTCGTTGTTGCAGCAGCGGCGCACACCTACACATCCACAGCCCCAGCCGAGCCGAGCCGGCCTCACCTCAGGGCCCGCCGCCAGCGTCTCCTCCTCGGGCACAGGTGCGGTGCTGTGGCCGCCCATCCAACCGCATTGCTGGCCGTCCAGCCGCCAGGCGTTCCCACTGCCGCGAGCCACGCCGCGCACCGACCCTGCTGCAGAAAACGAAGCATAGCCAGAGACCGACCGATACACAAAGCAAGCCGTCGCCTCGCCTCTTGTCCTTCCTGCCTTCCTTTCGCCCCCCCCCCCCCTCCTTTTTTTTTTTTATTTTGTTTTCTTCTTTCTTTCTTTCTTTGGCCCTCTCTCCTTCCCGCCCCATGGCGGTTACGGCACCGCCTGCAGCGGCAGATTTTTTGCGCCCACACGCCTACTCCTACCACCATTAACCTTGCCCTGCCCATCAACGTCGCAGTCGAACCGACGCTTGCCAACACACTGCCCACGTTCCTTTCTCTTTTCGGCCTACGCCCATTACGCGCCGCCGCCACAGCACCTTCCCTTCCCACAACACACCGACGTCATCACACGCACCCACAAACAGGGGCCACGACCGTGTTCCTCGCCCACTCCCATCCCGCACGGTACGCACATTCCCAACTACTACCGCGCACCCTCCCTTTCCAATCTGTGTGTCTCTGTGTCTGTGTCCTGTGTCCTGTCCGCGCGTGACGCCTCTCAACATCCGCCGTCCCCCGTCCCGTTTTCGCCCCCATGCCGTCGTCGCGCCGCCTCCTCCCCGTCCACCGCCGCCCCTGTCCGCCCCGCACCACACCATACACCGCTGCTTGTCCCGGCCGTTGCCACCAAAGGCGCCGACCGCAAACGCGCCACGCCGCAGCCCCCGTGCGTCTCGCTCGCTTGCATCTCCGTGCCGACGCTGCCTCTCTTCCCGCTCGCACTCGACCTCGACAACACAGTCTTTGGCTCCGCCACTGCGTGTTCCGGTGGTACGCACGCTGCAACACGTATGTATTCGTTACCAGAGCGATGGCGAGGCATGACAGCATCTCTGTCTGACCAGAGAGTTATTTATCGTTGCTAGTCGGCGCTTGGACCGCGCCAGACGACAGTAGTGGCACGCACCGGGTCGCCAGGAACAGTTGTTATATATATTGTAGCGCGAGTCGGGAGAGGTAGTAGTCGGTCGACAGTAGTAGCGGGTGGACGGTTGTACTGAGCGGGCGTCGGCGGCGTGCTCTGCTCGTCTCGCGACTCTGGTCACGGTTCGGGACGATGTATAGTATATTGTGTTATAATCAAAAGGTAGTGTGAAGCTGCATTGCGCAAATCTGATAACGTATGTTCATTGTACTTATTTTGTTCAACAACAAAAGCCCCACTATTACTTTTTTCTAAAGCAACTTTTGTCTTTTAACGAAAAACATTCACTTTTTAAAGACTACTTCCTATGGCATTTCCCTCCAAGGAGTGCAATTAATTACCAGCCAGCACTCATTCATTGCACACAGCTGTGTAAGGGGTATCTACAATTGAGGAGCGGATATAAATGCAACTTTTTTGTTTTTTTTTTTTTTTTTGTGTGTTGTAACCTCCCCGCAAAATTTAAAATAATGGACAATGTTATTTACGGATGCTAATGGACATTGCGCTAATTGTAACCTCGCCCACAATGAGAGGTATTGAAAATGGCAACAAAAATGTGAAATTCGCAATCCGACTCAAATATAAATTCTTCACAACATTTAAAGTCCGTTCAGTGACAAGAAACTTCAATTGAGCCGAAATATCGGTCTTTGGCCCTGTGCAAAACAATCAGAATTAAAGTCTTACCTCAGAATAAATGGATGTCACATTTCTGCTCTTGTTGTTGCGCAGCGCTTGGAGGAACTGCATTGCAAATAATAATATTCTCTTTTTTTGTGATTTTAGTGAAATTTTTCTTCAAAGAAGTGGAATGAAATGGGAAGTGCAACGAACTCTTTAGTTCAATAAAACATTACATTTTTGAAAAATGCTTTTGAAATAAAAATTATTTTTGGGGAACTTGTTGGAGAATTAATTACAATAAATATAATTTTTCATTATCTAATGATTATATTAATTAACAGTATACCTCCTTCACCATCTTGACCAGTGTTGCCGACCGCCTACATCACACAACCGCACTCGGCTGCTACTACTGACCGACCGCTCTGCATGACGACTATTAGCGTACTGCACGCGACGACTACTGACAGAGTACAGCCCTCAACTAGACAGAGCTACAGACTCGCAACGACTGACTGACTGACTGACTGACTGACTGACTGACTGAGAACCGCTCGCAACACTCGCGCGGTCCAGCGCAAACTCTCTGGTCACAGATGCTACAATGTCTCGCCATCGCTGCTATGTTACATACGTGTTTCAGTGTCTTTTTCATTGGGGTAACGATCTTTGGCTCTTTTTATTCTGAATACAGGGCCAAAGGTCAACGCTGCTGCCCTTATACAATTTATCAGGTTCCATTATGTCTGTTGCAATGTTACATACGGTTCATTCTTTCATTAATATTATCGTTGGGTTTGTTTTGTAGGGACGTTAACATTCTGGCACATTTTTATTATCATCGGACTCTCTGCTATTTGTGCAGGGAGGTTATACCTGGGTCCATTTCCATTTCCATTTCCATTTACATTTTAATATTGATAGACTTTTTGTTTTCTTTTTTTGTTTCTTGTTGTTTTTCCTTCTTTTTTCTTGTTGTTTTTTTTTCTTTCTTTTTTTTTGTTTTGTTTTGTTTTTCCCGCTCTCACCACCACCGCCGCATCACGCCTTCCGTTTTCTTCTTGGTTTCTTTTCTGTTCTTCAACTGCTTCAACATCACCGCGCCCCATTTCCACACCACAGCCATCAGCCTCCAAGACGGGCAGGCGCAGTGTGCCATTTCCGGCGCACAAGCACACCCGTACGGTACTCTCCTCGCCCCCACGCCACCAACAACACAGCGACCACGCGGCTTTCAGGCATGGCATGGCACGGCACGGCACGGCACCGGCGAAATGCGCCGCCCCCGCCCCTCCGCGCATCCGTCCGTCTCGCCACGTTCACTGACAGCCGCGTCTGCGGCTACACCACGACAACCACAACACAACACCGCTCCCCTCCCTGGCAACTCATTGTTTTTCTCCTCCTCTTTTGCACAAACCACAACGCCGAGCACAGGCGCAAGCCACCCACACCGCGCCCCTCCCCGTCCCGTCTTTGGCCGCCGCTCCTCGTTTCCTCGTTTGCCCCCTCCCATCTCCCGAAATGCCATGCCAGCAGCGTTACGCATGCCCCTCCCCTGTCCACACAACACTACCGCCAAACGAACAGCCTTCCGGGCCACATGCAGGGCACGCCCACCTCCAAACACTGCCAATTCACGGACGCACGCACGCACACACACACACACACACACACACACACACACACACACACACACACACACACACACTTTCCCGACACCTTTCTGTACGGAGGGTGCGTCATCTCGACCGTGACAGAGTGACGCCAACTATCGACGATCCATTTCCCCCCACTGGTAAAACACGTCCACTAACACCTACATACATCATTCAAGTACACAGACAATAGCATACACACAATGGGAGGGCACACGAACATGGACGGCACGGCACTGTCACACACTCTTCCTCAGAACCAACCATACCAACAAACGTTACGTACAACCGGGAAAGCGAAAGCGAAAGCAAAAGCAAAAAGCAAAGGCCAATGCAGCCGTCAAAGGTAACGTTCACCACGGCAGACACTTGCAGCCGCGCCGCCGTTAAACGCATTTCAGTGCGGCTCCAATACGCCTCCGACACGGGAACGTTCCGTTGCTCTACGAATGCGTTTCTCCCCTTTTTCCCTTCCTCTCTCTTTTGCCCCCCCCCCCTCTGTCCTTTCCTCCTGCACTCTTGCCTCCTTCCTCACGTTCTGCCCAGACATTCGACCGATCAAAGTCAACCTGTCGTTACCGTTCTCAGCGCGACGGTGTACAACAGTATGACGGGTGTGCCCACGACTTCGGTTCAGTTGCGTGACGCCGGTCTATCGCGCCGATCGACAGTTACTCAGGGGGGCGACGGATCGGACCACGTCACCGACACACAAAACACTTTCAAACAAACAAATACATACCGGATGGACACAGACAAACACGTGTACAGACATTCGCCAAAAACGGCCGCCGCCGCCGCCGCCGTCGTCTAGCGTCGCGCTTACTGTACTGCACTGGACACGCGTGCATCTTGAATGACGACATCGGTGTGCGTGCGTCGTACGCAATCAGTCAGACACGGCTATCAAAAATCAGAGTCGAATGGTACATCATCGTGCGTGTCGCCGTACACGTACAGTACAATGCAACAACAATGCGTCTTCATGGCACGTTCATTTCAACGTCACTCACACACCTCCACGCTGCAGTTACGTCGCACCATTGTCAAACTCGGCGTACAGCAAAGGGAATAGTGGGCGGCAAACAAAAACCACAAAAAAAAACAACATTTCACATTTCACCCTCGCCATGTATGATGTGCAAAAAACAAACCCGCAAACGGCCGTCGTTACGGTGACACAAAAGTCGGCGATCGCACTGTCCCCCCTCGCAGACAGGTAACACACACACCAACAACACCAAATGGGTCAAAAACCACGCCAACGAGGCGTGCCACCATTCCACGCCACGGCGACCAACCTCGTGGCCGTACCCCGCGCAACACGCTTTGACGCGCCCCCCCACCCACAATCAAAATGCACACATACATCACAGCCGTCCACACAAACAACAACAACAATTCCGCCCTTCCCGCAAAAGGCAAGTTGGTGGCCCTGAAAAGGGCCGTTTTGCCGCTCTCGCAACGGAGGAGCATTCTCTCTCCATCCTTCCTTCCGTTCCAGAGCCACCTCCTTACTTGGAGCTCGTGTACTTGGTCACCGCCTTCGTGCCCTCGCTCACGGCGTGCTTGGCCAGCTCGCCAGGCAGCAACAGCCGCACAGCGGTCTGGATCTCGCGGGACGTGATGGTCGAGCGCTTGTTGTAGTGCGCCAGGCGAGAAGCCTCGGCCGCAATGCGCTCGAAAATGTCGTTCACGAAGCTGTTCATGATGCTCATCGCCTTCGACGAGATGCCCGTGTCAGGGTGCACCTGCTTCAGCACCTTGTAGATGTAGATGGCATAGCTCTCCTTCCTCTTGCGCTTCTTCTTCTTGTCGCCCTTCGAAATGTTCTTCTGCGCCTTGCCAGCCTTCTTGGCGGCCTTCCCGCTAGTCTTGGGCGGCATCTCGAACCAACGTACGGCGGCAGCAGCAACACCAGTAGCAAGCGCTCCGCTCTAGTCAGCGTCTCCCCACACAGTGGCACCCGCCGCCAGCCGCCGCCGCACCTTTACCAGCTCGCCCTGTTGCGGCCGCCGACCAATGGGGCGCGCGCGCAACCGGCCGCCGCACCCGAGCCCATAAAGCACCCCCACCCCGGCTGCGCCGGCACTCGCTGAGTAGCTTCTGGAGAGTGCGGACGCGTGTGCAGGGCTGCGCTAGCACTTTCCCTCTTCGTTGCTACTCAGCCATAGGAACCTGCTTGCGGGTTTAGTCGCTGATTGTCCTAGCGCATTAGCTGGACGGTTCGGCACTAAGGCTTCCGAGCTCCTGATTTTTTCAAATTTGGAGCGGAGTAGCGAGAAGATTACGGCGCGGGCGGCTGATTTGACAGCTGCTTGTGAGCATAATTGTCGTTGCGGGTTGCGGGCTGTGGGTTGGCGCGCGTTGGTGCGCGTCCTCTTGCTTCCGCTGGCCGCTTTTCCGGCTACGTCGAGCACCTCAGTCGTCACAAGAACTCTTGCTGCCGCAGAGGCTAGCTCTGCCCCCCCTAGCTTAGGGAAATCTGCACGCCAGGGCCTGGTCGCTGGCCAGTTACCCGCGCGTGATAGGCCTATTAGGGTCGGACTCGCCTGCTTGAGACCTAACGGTGCCAACCAAGGCAGCGACCGACACTCCCTTGGCAGCCACTCTCACCGTTTCGGACATGGCACTACCACCGGTCTTACTAACAATAACGAGGCAAGAAAATTCCCCTGGCAGTTACGAGGTTCACAGGACTGACCAGACGGACAGCCAAGGTGAAATAAGCCCCAAATCTCGCCTCTTACTAGCGAACGCGATAGCGGGATTAACGGGGAAAGATAGAAAAAAGTACGAGCGACGTCTCGAGAGGGCACTCAAACCACGCCCAGAGAGCGAAACTACACCGACTCGTCCACGCCCACTAAAAGCGAGCCCCAAGTCGAAACAGAAAAAGACCCCCATGAAAAAGCGAAAGTCGCCGCTGAGGAAAACTTCGTCAAAGACGAGGAAAACTCAGCGCGCGGAAAGACAGGCTAGCCCGAACGAGGCACAGCCGACCGAGTCAGCGCAGGACGCGCCCGAGCAGACAAAGGCCACCACGCGCCCAGGTAACGGAGCGGGCGGCCCCGCGCAGGTACAATGCGCCGAGGCGCGAGGCGAGCACAATGGCCCGGCCGCGTCACCCGGCCCGTCGCGGGAACAAAGCCGCGACGCAGGTACCTCGCCAGCACCGGCGGCCGCCGTGCAGTGCGCTGCTGCGGGCACGCCGCGGCATGAGAATGCAACGGCGGGCGGGCAGCAGTGCGCGGACGTGGCTGACGCCGAAGCTACCACACCACACGACGATGACGGTTTCCAGAGGCCCAAAAGAACCGCCGGCCGCTCCCCTGTGCTGCACACAACCTCCCCGGTAGCAACAAGTAACAGGTTCTCCCCCATAGAAGACCCCCCTCACACACAGGACAACACCATCCAGCCAACCGACACAGACGGAGACACGGAGGAGAGACGATATAGGATCCCTCCTCTTATAATCCATTACAATAAATCGTACTCGGAGTTGTATAACGACATCAATGAAACTCTCGGCGAAAACAAATTCACGGCAAAAACAACCGGGGAGGACCAACTCAAGATCACACTAAAGACCGTCGACGATTACAAAGCGGTGAAGGCCATGCTAAAAGAAAAGCAAACTCACTTCTATACCTTCCCCATAGCGGCCAAAAAGCCAATAAAAATAGTGTTCAGGGGCATGCCGCACAAGACGGACACAGAGGAAATAAAACATTACTTGGAAAGGGAAGGTTTCGAAGTGAGCTCGGTCGTCAAGACAAACCCTAGACGACCGTGGCCGCTACACACAGTCACCCTACCAGACTCCGCCCAGAATCGAAAGATATGGGAAGTGACAATGATCATGCGAGTAACAGTCACGCCGGAGAAACTGAAGAAAAGATCGGGCCCAGGGCGATGTTTCAATTGCCAAAAAGTAGGGCACATGGCTAGGGACTGCGACATGCCTATGAGGTGTGTCAGGTGCGGTGAAAAGCACAAGTATGAGGAATGCCCGGTACCGCAGGGGGAGGGCAAGGAGAAGTGCTGCAATTGTGCAGGCGCGCATCCTGCCAGCTACCTGGGGTGCCCGGAATTCCGCAAAGCTAGGGACCGCCTAAGGGGAAAGCAACCACAGACAGCAGGGGCAAAGCATCGCACCGCACCTCCACCACCGCCACCAAGCCGATATCCAAGATCCACAGCGACAAGGGTATTTCAATCCAGAACATACTCGTCAGCTGTCAGTGCCCCAACTCGCCCTCCACCACACAACCAGGTTCCTGTCAACGGAGAATCGCCTAGGGAAGCCCCCCCCTACTCACTAGAGCCCAGTCTGCGTGACACTACACAGAACGTCTCGGTAGAACACTTAGCAGCGACCATAAAGGCCCTTCAGGCTCAGGTGAACCAACTGGCAAACATCTTGGCCACCATGACTCAACACCCCGCCGAGCACTTATCGGCAGCAAAGCAGGCGCCGTCATCGGCGATGACTTCAGGGAACCCCACCCCCCGACATGGATAGACGACCTAACATACAAGGTCTAAAAATGTGCGTCTTCAACGCAAACGGTCTATTCCAGCAAGCCCTCGAATTCAGGGAATTCATAAAAGAGGAAGACATTGACATATGCTTAGTGGCCGAAACACACCTGAAGCCAGGTGTAAGAGCATCTGTAGCTAACTACAACTGCTACAGACGCGATCGGCCTACCGCTGGAGGCGGGGTTGCAGTATATGTCAAACGAGGTATTAGACACCATCAAGTGTACCCACCAGCTACTCGCCAAATTGAAACAGCCGCAATAGAAATTGCCACTGTAACAGGGCCCCTCACAGTCGTTGCAGCCTACCGCCCCCCTTCCCAAACGTTAGAAGAAGAGGACATAGCTGCACTAGGGAGAATAAGAGGCAAACTCCTAATAGGAGGAGACCTCAATGCCAAGCACGCAGACTGGCACTCACGAGTAAGCAACAGAGCTGGTCGACAACTGCAACGACTCGCGCGCACCCACCAGTTTCAGGTATGGGGCCCCGAGGAGCCCACCCACTTCCCAAACAACGGAAACAGGGCGGACGTCCTCGACATCGCACTCACGAAACACATCACGGGTTTCGTGTCTGCCAGTTCGATAAACAGGATGTCGTCGGACCACAATCCAGTTATCCTAGAGGTCGACATGGGAGAATGGCTCTCGCTCCCACAGCGCACCACAAATTACAAACGAACAAACTGGGAACAGTTCAGCAACGGAATAGCTGCTGAACTTGCCCAAGCCCCGCCTCCAACAGCAGAGACTGCTGAACAAGCGCTGGACGACTTCACTAAAGCGATCCTGCAAGCAGCTGAGGAAGCAACGCCTGCGCCAGCGGGAGCCCCCCGCTCCAAGCAGCTCCCACAGCACCTGCTTGCCCAAATAAGACACAAAAATAGGATCGCCAAAGAATGGAAACTTACTAGGAACAAAACCACAAGGAGGCTGCTCAACAGACTACAAAAAGAGTTGAAAGTTACACTCACTGAGTATCGCAACCAGCAATGGTCAGAACGACTATCAACTCTCAAACTAGATGACCACAGCTTGTGGCAAGCCACAAAGCAGTTCACGAGAAGACGCGCAAAAATGCCCCCTCTGCATGGTGAACGTGGACTGCAATTCAGCACTGAAGACAAAGCAAATGCGCTAGCAGACGTGTTCGAAAAACAATTTACGCCAGCAGAGGTACAAGACAGAGAACACGTCGCAATCGTCCGCAGACAACTGGCCACCTTTTTAGAAGCAGACGACGATGAGGAATACACGCCGATCTTCAGTTCCGAAGACGTGGCGAGTGTCATCAAATCGCTGCCAACAAAAAAGGCACCAGGCCACGACCAGCTCACCAACGAACTATTAAAACATATCCCGCCCATGGCAATAACACACTTAACAGATATACTTAACGAAATTACGCGATCGCTAAAATTCCCGACACAGTGGAAGCACGCTGAAGTAGTCTCGATCGCAAAACCTGGAAAAGACCCGGTGTTCCCGCAACACTACAGACCAATTAGTCTACTGCCTACCCTCAGTAAACTATATGAGCGCCTCCTCTTAGTACCGATACAGGATCACATCAGTAGAGAGCAAATCCTGCCCAAATTCCAGTTTGGGTTTCGCCCACATCATTCGGCCCCCCAACAAATAATGAGGGTGGTTGAGGCAGCCACAGAAAGCTTCAACCGCAAAGGCTACTGCGGGATAGTCTTACTAGACGTGGCAAAAGCCTTTGATTCTGTTTGGCACACCGGGCTACTCCACAAAATGTACACCCAGGGCTTCCCCGGAAAGATTGTGAAACTTATAAAAAGCTATCTCTCCGGTAGGACATTCTCCGTAAAAGTAGAAACATCACTGTCAAGCAGGAGAAGAATACAAGCAGGGGTACCACAGGGTTCGGTTCTAGGACCAACCCTGTACAGTCTCTACACCGCAGACATACCAACCACACAACACGTACAAACAGCACAGTACGCTGATGACACTGCATTCTTCTCCTGCTCAACAAACAGGAACCTGGTCACGAGACGTCTTCAAACCGCCCTGAACAAGACAGACGAATGGGCCAAACAATGGCGAATCTCACTTAACTCCGAAAAGACACAAGCCATGCTGATGACTAGACGTCTCGGTAAACGCCGCCCCCCCAGAAGACCCTACCAAATTCTGCACCTGCAGGGCCAAAACCTCCCATGGAGAAACTCTGCGAGGTACCTCGGTGTGACACTAGACAAGCGTCTGACTTGGAAGTGCCACATCGAGGAGGTTCGCAAAAAGGCCCTAGGCAGGATGCAGATCCTTTACCCAATACTCAACAGTACAAGTTCCCTTGACCCGAGCACAGGAGTAGCCGTCTACCGAAGTCTAATTAGACCGATACTGGAGTATGCGTGCCCAGTATGGGGTTACGCTGCTAGATCGACGGTAGAACGGCTACAAAAAATTCAAAACAGAGCGCTCAGAAGAGCCCTACACACACCGCCGCGCTTCCCGACGGAAGACCTCCACATAGCGGCCGACATTTTAAAATTAAACACGCGATTCCGTACCCTGGCGGAGCAGTTCTACGCCAACGCGGAAAGGTCGCCAAACGATTTAATAAACTCACTTGGTCGGTACAATAACGTACCAGACCGATACAAAAGACCAAAGGCATTACTAGTAGCTTAAAAAAAAAATAAATAAATAAATAAAAAACAAAAAAGCCGTCACCACTAGAGTGACAGAAGAGAAACACATGATACTCTAAAGAACAGAATTAACGAAAGATAGGCACATCCAAAAACTAACCAAAAATTGAAGGAAATGTCCGAATAGGACAAAAACCTTCGCAATAAACAACCTCTCTCTAAAGACAGAGGAAGAAATTAGAGTGTGCTGCTGCTGCGCCGGCACGCACTCCGCTGCTCGACTCGCTGCCGCTCGCACCGGTCGTTTTCGTTTCCTTCTCGTGTGCACCGTCGCTAGCCCATCGCCATGTCCGGACGCGGAAAGGGAGGCAAAGTCAAGGGCAAGTCAAAGTCCCGCTCAAGCAGGGCTGGGCTCCAGTTCCCGGTCGGCAGAATCCACCGCCTCCTGCGCAAGGGAAACTACGCAGAGCGCGTCGGCGCCGGGGCGCCCGTCTACCTCGCCGCCGTCATGGAGTACCTCGCGGCTGAGGTGCTCGAGCTGGCCGGAAACGCGGCCCGCGACAACAAGAAGACGCGCATCATCCCGCGCCACCTGCAGCTTGCCATCCGCAACGACGAGGAGCTCAACAAGCTCCTGTCGGGCGTCACCATCGCACAGGGTGGTGTCCTACCCAACATCCAGGCCGTCCTGCTGCCAAAGAAGACCGAGAAGAAGGCCTAAAGGAGGCCAGGCAATCGCAGCGCCGCGTGCTCCCCTGCACGCAACGCGCTTTGCCGGCTCGGCTCGGCCCGGCCCACAACAATCGGCCCTTTTCAGGGCCACCACACAAACCTACGTCCAAAGCAAAATTTCAGTCGTCCTCGCCGCACCTTGTTTTGTTTCAACTTTGCACTTTCACAGCACAGCCGCCGCCGGCGCACGTCCGCCATCTTGTCGTCCACACAGCCCGCACACACACACACACACACACACACACACACACACACACACATTTTGCACGGTCGCAGAGTCGCCTTCCAAACGACAACGGCAGCAATAATGACCATTGTTAAAGGGAGGCGTGTCGACACACCGCCCTCCACTCCCGCGCGCAACGGCCGTCGACACGAACGAAACAGCTGATCCGGCCGCCTATGCCCACACGCCTTGCCTCGGAAACCCCAACGCCGCCGCAAACACACAGAGCCAAACCACGCAAGCAAATAATTACCGCCTCTCTCGCACAACAACACACAGCCCGCCATCTCCGTCGCGATCGATACAAAGACACACAATAACAAACACAAACGAAGCAGCTCCACACACAGCCAGCCACATGACACGTTTCCTTTCCTTCTCCCCTCCCAGCCACATCACGTCGCTCAAACGGAAAGAAAGAAAGAAACAAACAAACAAACAAACAAACAAACAAACGAACAACACAGCGCACACACACGCAGCAACAACAACAACAACAACACAGACTCTTTCGCACTTTTCAACTTCCGAACAGTGTGGTGGCCCTGAAAAGGGCCGTTTTCTAGTCTCTCCCACCCACAAGCACGGCCGCGGGAAGGCCAGCGCCCGCTGCGACGCAGCCTAACCGCCGAAACCGTACAGGGTGCGCCCCTGCCTCTTCAGGGCGTACACCACGTCCATGGCCGTCACAGTCTTGCGCTTGGCGTGCTCAGTGTACGTCACCGCGTCGCGGATCACGTTCTCCAGGAACACCTTCAGCACCCCGCGGGTCTCCTCGTAGATCAGACCAGAGATGCGCTTCACGCCGCCCCTGCGAGCCAGGCGGCGGATGGCGGGCTTCGTGATGCCCTGGATGTTGTCGCGCAACACCTTGCGGTGCCGCTTGGCGCCACCCTTGCCGAGCCCCTTTCCTCCCTTGCCGCGGCCTGTCATCCTTCCTTCCTCGGGCAAAGCAAAACGTGCACAAACAGCAGCTGCAGCGGCTGGCGAGTCGGCTACGGTCTGCGCCCAGCGCGCCCGCCGCCCCCCTATATAGACTCTGGCCCGCCCTCCCCCCACCACGCGCAACCGAGGGCATATAAGCGCAGCACGGAGGCGCGCGGGCCCGTTGTCAAGGCAGCACCGGACGCCGCGCCGCACCTAACCTCCACGCACGCCGCTCCGCTACCGCCAACGCTACCGCCATGGCCCGCACAAAGCAAACGGCCCGCAAGTCCACCGGCGGAAAGGCGCCGCGCAAACAGCTCGCCACCAAGGCGGCGAGGAAGAGCGCGCCCGCCACCGGAGGCGTCAAGAAGCCCCACCGCTACAGGCCGGGCACCGTCGCCCTGCGAGAAATCAGGCGCTACCAGAAGAGCACAGAGCTGCTCATCCGCAAGCTGCCATTCCAGCGCCTAGTGCGCGAGATCGCCCAGGACTTCAAGACCGACCTGCGCTTCCAGAGCTCCGCAGTCATGGCCCTGCAGGAGGCCAGCGAGGCCTACCTCGTCGGCCTCTTCGAAGACACCAACCTGTGCGCAATCCACGCCAAGCGCGTCACCATCATGCCCAAGGACATCCAGCTCGCGCGCCGCATCCGCGGCGAGCGCGCCTAAACCGCGCCGCGGCACCGCACCGCACAAACAAAAACGGCCCTTTTCAGGGCCACTAACATCTCTCCGTCGCGAGCAAACTTTGTCGGTCGCCTGCCTCTCGCCCCGCAACCCAAAAACAAAAACCACCACTTCCCGTCCGTCCGCCACACACACCCGCTCACTCTGCCTGCCTGCTAGCAGCGCGCAACAATCACACATCATCCCTCCCCGGCGCTCAAAGCGCACAATACCCAACGGCCGACGTCACACCGCACGGGTGGCTGGCCGGCCGCCGCTTTCGTTTCGAAAACAAAAAAAACCCGCACTCCACTCCGACGGCCAACGGCCAGGCAGGCGCGCTCGCTCGCTCTACACGCCACCGAAATCCCCGCCGACTCCTTCCACATCTCAACGTGCCCCCCGTTGCAAAACATAACACACACAAAGAAACAAAACAAAGACCAGACACGACTAGACAAGACACACATCCGAGAAGAACGAACGCAGGCAAGCCAACCAACGTATTCAAACAAAACAACGTGACAGAAAACCAACCGTCGGCCGCCGCCACAAACACGGCGACAATCAACCACGACAACAACAACACCGCTTACCGCTACCGCCGCCCACACCCGCCACCGACCCCCGCAATCAAACCACCACGGCACGCAAACAGCATCCCCACGGGCATACAGACAGACACCCACACCAAACGCAACACGACAATCAAAACCTTCCCCGACGTGCTTTGATGGCCCTGAGAAGGGCCGTTTTGGGCCGCGCGTCTCTTGCGCGCCACTAGACGACGACGGGGGGTGGGGACGACGGGGTCAAGCGCCAAACCCTTCCTTTCCCATCTCTTTCTCCTCTACTCTACTCTACTTCTTCTTCTTGGGCGAAGCCTTCGCCTTAGACGGCGTCGTCGCCTTCTTCGGGCGCGGCGCCTTCGGCTTCTTCGTCGGAACCTTGGCGGCCTTCTTCGCCTTCGACGGCGACTTGGCCTTGGCCGGCTTGGCCGCAGCCGCCTTCTTCGCACCCGCGGGAGCGGCCGACGCCGCAGACGCCTTCTTGGCGGCGCCCGCCTTCCGACCGGTCGCCGCCTTCACGCCACCAGCCTTCTTTGCGCCGGCCGCACGGGCGCCCTTCTTCTCCTTGCTGGCCGGAGCGGCGCGCTTCTTCTTGGCACCGCCAGCACGAGCCTTGCCGCCCTCGGCCGCCCCCCCGCCGCCGGCGCCGGCAAGCTTGAACGAGCCGGACGCGCCCTTCC
Organism: Schistocerca piceifrons; assembly: GCF_021461385.2. Taxonomy (NCBI): domain Eukaryota; kingdom Metazoa; phylum Arthropoda; class Insecta; order Orthoptera; family Acrididae; genus Schistocerca; species Schistocerca piceifrons. The sequence continues at coordinate 17,032 of NW_025726966.1, read as the reverse complement.
CCTTCGTCTGCACCAGCTCGCCCGCCACGACGGCCGACTTGAGGTACTTCTTGATAAACGGCGCCAGCTTCTCCGCGTCCAGCTTGTAGTGCGCGGCTATGTACTTCTTGATCGCCTGCAGCGACGACCCGCCGCGCTCCTTCAGACTCTTGATGGCGGCCGTCACCATCTCAGAGGTGCGCGGGTGCGCAGGCTTGGCGCGCGGCTTCTTCGCAGACGACGCAGACTTGGCCTTCTTCGTAGTGCCGGTGGCGGCGGGTGCCGCAGCAGTCTCGTTCGTAGCCGCCTGATCTGCCATTTCGACGACGCGCGTAACACACAGCGAGAGCGAGAGCGAGAGCGAGCGGGACGGCAGGCACGCAAGCACAGCACAGCACGGCAGAGCAGAGCAGAGAATCACAAGGGCCCAGCCAGTGTCGCGGGCGGGCGCGGACGGCCGAGAGAGCGGCCGCCACTCTGCGCGCCGCCGCGCCGCGCCTCCCGCGCTTGCTACCGCCCAACGTCCGACAGCCTGTGCGGAGCAGCCCCAAAGCTGCGCCACAACCGCCCGCGCCTTTCAAACCACCGAGGATGGGGCTACACACAGCCACACCACAGTCGCCAACCAGTCGCCACGGCAGCGCCGCAAACCACGGCCAAACTGCAGCTACCGCGCGCTACAGCCTGGGTCGGCCCGCCGAGAATCGCCGCCCCCGCCCAAATGCCGCCCCCACAGCCCCAGCCGACGACCCGCCACAATGGCCAAACCTTCGGCAAAACTCCCACACCGTCGCCGCGGCAGCCCGGCCAGCGCGGCCGGCGCCACAGCCACACAAGCCGAGGCGTGCGGCGATGACGGCCGTGCAAACGCGCCTCCGCCGCCCCATCGCCTTCCGTCGCCCTCCCGCCGTTTCCCGATCGGCCCGCAGCCGTCGGGCCACATCGCGCGCCGTCCTCCTCCTCTCGCCCGCCAACATTCACAGCCGTTTCTCAACAATTGCCCGCCGCAAACGGACGCCGCCTGCGCAACAGGCGCCGCCGCCCCTCGCCGCTTCCGACCCAACCCCTCGACCGAGGCAAACCGCAATCCGAATCTACAGACCAACCCAATCTGCCGTCAGCACACACGACAGCCGACCTTACACGTTGCGCGTTACACATTACGTTTACACGTCTAGGTTAGGTTCGGTTAGGTTAGGTGGACGTGGGTTAGGTTAAGGGGACTTGGGTTAGGTTAAGCGTCAAACTTAGGTTAAGCATTCAAACACGTCAGGCGTCAGAGGTTAGGTTAGGTTAGGTTACGTTAGGTTACGTTACACGTTAGGTTAAGGGGTCAGTGCTAGGTTAAGAAGCGTCAAACGTAGGTTAAAAAAGCGTTCAAAACGTGAGGCGTGAGCCGCCGGACAGCTTACCTTACGTAGACGTTTGGGGCTCACAGGCTGAGCTCACCTCACCACACCACAGGTTAGGTTCGGTTCGGTTCGCTCGGCTCAGCGTAAAGCGCCGAGGTCAGGGTTACGTTCGTTCACCTTCGGGCGCCACACTTTCGGTTGAAAGGTCGCGACGGGACGACGTCGGCAGGCACCGCCGCAAACGGACAAAAACGTACAGACGACGTCGAAAACCGCCGACAGACGGGGGAGCAGCACGACCACGACCAGATACCGAGCGCGAACGAGACGCACGCGAACCACCCCCACCGGCCAAAGGGCACCACACAACAACCCAGAGCACCACGTGTCGACACCACAGCAACCCGCCGCTCACGCGACATGGCTGGCACCGAAGGGCAACCGCCCGCAACTGCGCTTTCCGCGCCGGCCCGGATGCACGTCGTGCTACAACAACACCACTACCGTACACAGCCGCTGTTCACAACATCACTATCATGCGCGCCCGCGGCTCGCCGCCGTCGCAGTCGCAGCCCCAACGCCAGCACTTTTGCACCACCATTCACACGCACCGCAACACAGCTCGCCGACACAGCCGAACAAAACAAACACCACACAACAACAGCAACAACGCCGCCGCCTCTACTCGTGCCGGCGACCCACCCCGCCGATGGCGCACCTTTCGCCAGCCGGCAATCGACACACACGCACGCACCCACCCACCCCCCGGGGCCCAGTGCAAAAAAAAACACACAAAAACAAAAACAAAAAAAAAACAACACAAACGACACGGGAAGCGCACACCGCCACTTCGCGCGCACGCCACCAACCAGTCGTCGTCTCAAAATAACAAACACAAACAAAATAAACTAACAACTAGGGCAACACAAAACAAAAACGCCTCGCACGAACCGCCCACAAAAAGGACAAGCACACGCACAGCCTCTGCTGACGACCACGACGCAGCGGCACGCTGCTCCTGTCCCGCGCCCCGCGCCCCGCGCCCCACTCGATTCACAACTCACGCGACACCGTCAACGACGGGCTCGCTTCCCGCAACCTACCACCTTTCCGCCACGACGCACAGCCCCAGCCCCACCCGACCCGACGACGCCCGTGGCAACGACTGCACTTTCACCACCGCCTCCCCCTTCCCCCCCAAAACACACACACACACACAGCCAGCCAAAAACGCACTCGCGACCCACACATGCACGTGCATCGGCACACGCCAACCAGTCAACGTCGACAACCACACGCAAGGCTCGAAACGAAACCGGCGTCCTTCCACGTTGCCATCAAGCTACCTACACGACACAAGACACAAGGAACAAACACAACAGCCGGCCCCACTAATTCCCACTCTCACGCCGCAAAAAGCACACCGAAACCGCCAAACGCACGCACATTCCCCTTCGCACTGACACCGACCGGCTCGCTACCACACACCTCTCGGCAGCCGTTTCACGCCAATTCGCCACACCGCCCACACAGTCGACAAGCGCCCGCCCTGTACGGCACACGCAACGACGCAGCGCAGCAAAGGGCGCCCGCAACACATACCTCTCCTCTCTCTCCCTCTCCGCCGCCCGACGCGCCAACCGCCACGCCACACCGCCAGCCACTCGCAAATTGTGCACTGCCACCAGCCACACGTCCAACACGCCGCGCCGCCTCCGGCCACCCGCCAGGGGGCGCTCACGTCCGCGACAACAGCGCGGCCCGCCGGGCCGAACCGAACCGAACCGAGCCGCCGCTGCTCTGCACTCGGCACGGCCACACCCTGCTGCAGACCGGGCTCGTCTCTCTGTACGCGTCTGCCTGCGCATCAACACAACACGACCTTTTTTTTTTTTTTCTCTCTACCGCCATCCCTTCTTCTCGCGTTTTACTCGTTGTTGCAGCAGCGGCGCACACCTACACATCCACAGCCCCAGCCGAGCCGAGCCGGCCTCACCTCAGGGCCCGCCGCCAGCGTCTCCTCCTCGGGCACAGGTGCGGTGCTGTGGCCGCCCATCCAACCGCATTGCTGGCCGTCCAGCCGCCAGGCGTTCCCACTGCCGCGAGCCACGCCGCGCACCGACCCTGCTGCAGAAAACGAAGCATAGCCAGAGACCGACCGATACACAAAGCAAGCCGTCGCCTCGCCTCTTGTCCTTCCTGCCTTCCTTTCGCCCCCCCCCCCCCTCCTTTTTTTTTTTTATTTTGTTTTCTTCTTTCTTTCTTTCTTTGGCCCTCTCTCCTTCCCGCCCCATGGCGGTTACGGCACCGCCTGCAGCGGCAGATTTTTTGCGCCCACACGCCTACTCCTACCACCATTAACCTTGCCCTGCCCATCAACGTCGCAGTCGAACCGACGCTTGCCAACACACTGCCCACGTTCCTTTCTCTTTTCGGCCTACGCCCATTACGCGCCGCCGCCACAGCACCTTCCCTTCCCACAACACACCGACGTCATCACACGCACCCACAAACAGGGGCCACGACCGTGTTCCTCGCCCACTCCCATCCCGCACGGTACGCACATTCCCAACTACTACCGCGCACCCTCCCTTTCCAATCTGTGTGTCTCTGTGTCTGTGTCCTGTGTCCTGTCCGCGCGTGACGCCTCTCAACATCCGCCGTCCCCCGTCCCGTTTTCGCCCCCATGCCGTCGTCGCGCCGCCTCCTCCCCGTCCACCGCCGCCCCTGTCCGCCCCGCACCACACCATACACCGCTGCTTGTCCCGGCCGTTGCCACCAAAGGCGCCGACCGCAAACGCGCCACGCCGCAGCCCCCGTGCGTCTCGCTCGCTTGCATCTCCGTGCCGACGCTGCCTCTCTTCCCGCTCGCACTCGACCTCGACAACACAGTCTTTGGCTCCGCCACTGCGTGTTCCGGTGGTACGCACGCTGCAACACGTATGTATTCGTTACCAGAGCGATGGCGAGGCATGACAGCATCTCTGTCTGACCAGAGAGTTATTTATCGTTGCTAGTCGGCGCTTGGACCGCGCCAGACGACAGTAGTGGCACGCACCGGGTCGCCAGGAACAGTTGTTATATATATTGTAGCGCGAGTCGGGAGAGGTAGTAGTCGGTCGACAGTAGTAGCGGGTGGACGGTTGTACTGAGCGGGCGTCGGCGGCGTGCTCTGCTCGTCTCGCGACTCTGGTCACGGTTCGGGACGATGTATAGTATATTGTGTTATAATCAAAAGGTAGTGTGAAGCTGCATTGCGCAAATCTGATAACGTATGTTCATTGTACTTATTTTGTTCAACAACAAAAGCCCCACTATTACTTTTTTCTAAAGCAACTTTTGTCTTTTAACGAAAAACATTCACTTTTTAAAGACTACTTCCTATGGCATTTCCCTCCAAGGAGTGCAATTAATTACCAGCCAGCACTCATTCATTGCACACAGCTGTGTAAGGGGTATCTACAATTGAGGAGCGGATATAAATGCAACTTTTTTGTTTTTTTTTTTTTTTTTGTGTGTTGTAACCTCCCCGCAAAATTTAAAATAATGGACAATGTTATTTACGGATGCTAATGGACATTGCGCTAATTGTAACCTCGCCCACAATGAGAGGTATTGAAAATGGCAACAAAAATGTGAAATTCGCAATCCGACTCAAATATAAATTCTTCACAACATTTAAAGTCCGTTCAGTGACAAGAAACTTCAATTGAGCCGAAATATCGGTCTTTGGCCCTGTGCAAAACAATCAGAATTAAAGTCTTACCTCAGAATAAATGGATGTCACATTTCTGCTCTTGTTGTTGCGCAGCGCTTGGAGGAACTGCATTGCAAATAATAATATTCTCTTTTTTTGTGATTTTAGTGAAATTTTTCTTCAAAGAAGTGGAATGAAATGGGAAGTGCAACGAACTCTTTAGTTCAATAAAACATTACATTTTTGAAAAATGCTTTTGAAATAAAAATTATTTTTGGGGAACTTGTTGGAGAATTAATTACAATAAATATAATTTTTCATTATCTAATGATTATATTAATTAACAGTATACCTCCTTCACCATCTTGACCAGTGTTGCCGACCGCCTACATCACACAACCGCACTCGGCTGCTACTACTGACCGACCGCTCTGCATGACGACTATTAGCGTACTGCACGCGACGACTACTGACAGAGTACAGCCCTCAACTAGACAGAGCTACAGACTCGCAACGACTGACTGACTGACTGACTGACTGACTGACTGACTGAGAACCGCTCGCAACACTCGCGCGGTCCAGCGCAAACTCTCTGGTCACAGATGCTACAATGTCTCGCCATCGCTGCTATGTTACATACGTGTTTCAGTGTCTTTTTCATTGGGGTAACGATCTTTGGCTCTTTTTATTCTGAATACAGGGCCAAAGGTCAACGCTGCTGCCCTTATACAATTTATCAGGTTCCATTATGTCTGTTGCAATGTTACATACGGTTCATTCTTTCATTAATATTATCGTTGGGTTTGTTTTGTAGGGACGTTAACATTCTGGCACATTTTTATTATCATCGGACTCTCTGCTATTTGTGCAGGGAGGTTATACCTGGGTCCATTTCCATTTCCATTTCCATTTACATTTTAATATTGATAGACTTTTTGTTTTCTTTTTTTGTTTCTTGTTGTTTTTCCTTCTTTTTTCTTGTTGTTTTTTTTTCTTTCTTTTTTTTTGTTTTGTTTTGTTTTTCCCGCTCTCACCACCACCGCCGCATCACGCCTTCCGTTTTCTTCTTGGTTTCTTTTCTGTTCTTCAACTGCTTCAACATCACCGCGCCCCATTTCCACACCACAGCCATCAGCCTCCAAGACGGGCAGGCGCAGTGTGCCATTTCCGGCGCACAAGCACACCCGTACGGTACTCTCCTCGCCCCCACGCCACCAACAACACAGCGACCACGCGGCTTTCAGGCATGGCATGGCACGGCACGGCACGGCACCGGCGAAATGCGCCGCCCCCGCCCCTCCGCGCATCCGTCCGTCTCGCCACGTTCACTGACAGCCGCGTCTGCGGCTACACCACGACAACCACAACACAACACCGCTCCCCTCCCTGGCAACTCATTGTTTTTCTCCTCCTCTTTTGCACAAACCACAACGCCGAGCACAGGCGCAAGCCACCCACACCGCGCCCCTCCCCGTCCCGTCTTTGGCCGCCGCTCCTCGTTTCCTCGTTTGCCCCCTCCCATCTCCCGAAATGCCATGCCAGCAGCGTTACGCATGCCCCTCCCCTGTCCACACAACACTACCGCCAAACGAACAGCCTTCCGGGCCACATGCAGGGCACGCCCACCTCCAAACACTGCCAATTCACGGACGCACGCACGCACACACACACACACACACACACACACACACACACACACACACACACACACACACACACTTTCCCGACACCTTTCTGTACGGAGGGTGCGTCATCTCGACCGTGACAGAGTGACGCCAACTATCGACGATCCATTTCCCCCCACTGGTAAAACACGTCCACTAACACCTACATACATCATTCAAGTACACAGACAATAGCATACACACAATGGGAGGGCACACGAACATGGACGGCACGGCACTGTCACACACTCTTCCTCAGAACCAACCATACCAACAAACGTTACGTACAACCGGGAAAGCGAAAGCGAAAGCAAAAGCAAAAAGCAAAGGCCAATGCAGCCGTCAAAGGTAACGTTCACCACGGCAGACACTTGCAGCCGCGCCGCCGTTAAACGCATTTCAGTGCGGCTCCAATACGCCTCCGACACGGGAACGTTCCGTTGCTCTACGAATGCGTTTCTCCCCTTTTTCCCTTCCTCTCTCTTTTGCCCCCCCCCCCTCTGTCCTTTCCTCCTGCACTCTTGCCTCCTTCCTCACGTTCTGCCCAGACATTCGACCGATCAAAGTCAACCTGTCGTTACCGTTCTCAGCGCGACGGTGTACAACAGTATGACGGGTGTGCCCACGACTTCGGTTCAGTTGCGTGACGCCGGTCTATCGCGCCGATCGACAGTTACTCAGGGGGGCGACGGATCGGACCACGTCACCGACACACAAAACACTTTCAAACAAACAAATACATACCGGATGGACACAGACAAACACGTGTACAGACATTCGCCAAAAACGGCCGCCGCCGCCGCCGCCGTCGTCTAGCGTCGCGCTTACTGTACTGCACTGGACACGCGTGCATCTTGAATGACGACATCGGTGTGCGTGCGTCGTACGCAATCAGTCAGACACGGCTATCAAAAATCAGAGTCGAATGGTACATCATCGTGCGTGTCGCCGTACACGTACAGTACAATGCAACAACAATGCGTCTTCATGGCACGTTCATTTCAACGTCACTCACACACCTCCACGCTGCAGTTACGTCGCACCATTGTCAAACTCGGCGTACAGCAAAGGGAATAGTGGGCGGCAAACAAAAACCACAAAAAAAAAACAACATTTCACATTTCACCCTCGCCATGTATGATGTGCAAAAAACAAACCCGCAAACGGCCGTCGTTACGGTGACACAAAAGTCGGCGATCGCACTGTCCCCCCTCGCAGACAGGTAACACACACACCAACAACACCAAATGGGTCAAAAACCACGCCAACGAGGCGTGCCACCATTCCACGCCACGGCGACCAACCTCGTGGCCGTACCCCGCGCAACACGCTTTGACGCGCCCCCCCACCCACAATCAAAATGCACACATACATCACAGCCGTCCACACAAACAACAACAACAATTCCGCCCTTCCCGCAAAAGGCAAGTTGGTGGCCCTGAAAAGGGCCGTTTTGCCGCTCTCGCAACGGAGGAGCATTCTCTCTCCATCCTTCCTTCCGTTCCAGAGCCACCTCCTTACTTGGAGCTCGTGTACTTGGTCACCGCCTTCGTGCCCTCGCTCACGGCGTGCTTGGCCAGCTCGCCAGGCAGCAACAGCCGCACAGCGGTCTGGATCTCGCGGGACGTGATGGTCGAGCGCTTGTTGTAGTGCGCCAGGCGAGAAGCCTCGGCCGCAATGCGCTCGAAAATGTCGTTCACGAAGCTGTTCATGATGCTCATCGCCTTCGACGAGATGCCCGTGTCAGGGTGCACCTGCTTCAGCACCTTGTAGATGTAGATGGCATAGCTCTCCTTCCTCTTGCGCTTCTTCTTCTTGTCGCCCTTCGAAATGTTCTTCTGCGCCTTGCCAGCCTTCTTGGCGGCCTTCCCGCTAGTCTTGGGCGGCATCTCGAACCAACGTACGGCGGCAGCAGCAACACCAGTAGCAAGCGCTCCGCTCTAGTCAGCGTCTCCCCACACAGTGGCACCCGCCGCCAGCCGCCGCCGCACCTTTACCAGCTCGCCCTGTTGCGGCCGCCGACCAATGGGGCGCGCGCGCAACCGGCCGCCGCACCCGAGCCCATAAAGCACCCCCACCCCGGCTGCGCCGGCACGCACTCCGCTGCTCGACTCGCTGCCGCTCGCACCGGTCGTTTTCGTTTCCTTCTCGTGTGCACCGTCGCTAGCCCATCGCCATGTCCGGACGCGGAAAGGGAGGCAAAGTCAAGGGCAAGTCAAAGTCCCGCTCAAGCAGGGCTGGGCTCCAGTTCCCGGTCGGCAGAATCCACCGCCTCCTGCGCAAGGGAAACTACGCAGAGCGCGTCGGCGCCGGGGCGCCCGTCTACCTCGCCGCCGTCATGGAGTACCTCGCGGCTGAGGTGCTCGAGCTGGCCGGAAACGCGGCCCGCGACAACAAGAAGACGCGCATCATCCCGCGCCACCTGCAGCTTGCCATCCGCAACGACGAGGAGCTCAACAAGCTCCTGTCGGGCGTCACCATCGCACAGGGTGGTGTCCTACCCAACATCCAGGCCGTCCTGCTGCCAAAGAAGACCGAGAAGAAGGCCTAAAGGAGGCCAGGCAATCGCAGCGCCGCGTGCTCCCCTGCACGCAACGCGCTTTGCCGGCTCGGCTCGGCCCGGCCCACAACAATCGGCCCTTTTCAGGGCCACCACACAAACCTACGTCCAAAGCAAAATTTCAGTCGTCCTCGCCGCACCTTGTTTTGTTTCAACTTTGCACTTTCACAGCACAGCCGCCGCCGGCGCACGTCCGCCATCTTGTCGTCCACACAGCCCGCACACACACACACACACACACACACACACACACACATTTTGCACGGTCGCAGAGTCGCCTTCCAAACGACAACGGCAGCAATAATGACCATTGTTAAAGGGAGGCGTGTCGACACACCGCCCTCCACTCCCGCGCGCAACGGCCGTCGACACGAACGAAACAGCTGATCCGGCCGCCTATGCCCACACGCCTTGCCTCGGAAACCCCAACGCCGCCGCAAACACACAGAGCCAAACCACGCAAGCAAATAATTACCGCCTCTCTCGCACAACAACACACAGCCCGCCATCTCCGTCGCGATCGATACAAAGACACACAATAACAAACACAAACGAAGCAGCTCCACACACAGCCAGCCACATGACACGTTTCCTTTCCTTCTCCCCTCCCAGCCACATCACGTCGCTCAAACGGAAAGAAAGAAAGAAACAAACAAACAAACAAACAAACAAACAAACGAACAACACAGCGCACACACACGCAGCAACAACAACAACAACAACACAGACTCTTTCGCACTTTTCAACTTCCGAACAGTGTGGTGGCCCTGAAAAGGGCCGTTTTCTAGTCTCTCCCACCCACAAGCACGGCCGCGGGAAGGCCAGCGCCCGCTGCGACGCAGCCTAACCGCCGAAACCGTACAGGGTGCGCCCCTGCCTCTTCAGGGCGTACACCACGTCCATGGCCGTCACAGTCTTGCGCTTGGCGTGCTCAGTGTACGTCACCGCGTCGCGGATCACGTTCTCCAGGAACACCTTCAGCACCCCGCGGGTCTCCTCGTAGATCAGACCAGAGATGCGCTTCACGCCGCCCCTGCGAGCCAGGCGGCGGATGGCGGGCTTCGTGATGCCCTGGATGTTGTCGCGCAACACCTTGCGGTGCCGCTTGGCGCCACCCTTGCCGAGCCCCTTTCCTCCCTTGCCGCGGCCTGTCATCCTTCCTTCCTCGGGCAAAGCAAAACGTGCACAAACAGCAGCTGCAGCGGCTGGCGAGTCGGCTACGGTCTGCGCCCAGCGCGCCCGCCGCCCCCCTATATAGACTCTGGCCCGCCCTCCCCCCACCACGCGCAACCGAGGGCATATAAGCGCAGCACGGAGGCGCGCGGGCCCGTTGTCAAGGCAGCACCGGACGCCGCGCCGCACCTAACCTCCACGCACGCCGCTCCGCTACCGCCAACGCTACCGCCATGGCCCGCACAAAGCAAACGGCCCGCAAGTCCACCGGCGGAAAGGCGCCGCGCAAACAGCTCGCCACCAAGGCGGCGAGGAAGAGCGCGCCCGCCACCGGAGGCGTCAAGAAGCCCCACCGCTACAGGCCGGGCACCGTCGCCCTGCGAGAAATCAGGCGCTACCAGAAGAGCACAGAGCTGCTCATCCGCAAGCTGCCATTCCAGCGCCTAGTGCGCGAGATCGCCCAGGACTTCAAGACCGACCTGCGCTTCCAGAGCTCCGCAGTCATGGCCCTGCAGGAGGCCAGCGAGGCCTACCTCGTCGGCCTCTTCGAAGACACCAACCTGTGCGCAATCCACGCCAAGCGCGTCACCATCATGCCCAAGGACATCCAGCTCGCGCGCCGCATCCGCGGCGAGCGCGCCTAAACCGCGCCGCGGCACCGCACCGCACAAACAAAAACGGCCCTTTTCAGGGCCACTAACATCTCTCCGTCGCGAGCAAACTTTGTCGGTCGCCTGCCTCTCGCCCCGCAACCCAAAAACAAAAACCACCACTTCCCGTCCGTCCGCCACACACACCCGCTCACTCTGCCTGCCTGCTAGCAGCGCGCAACAATCACACATCATCCCTCCCCGGCGCTCAAAGCGCACAATACCCAACGGCCGACGTCACACCGCACGGGTGGCTGGCCGGCCGCCGCTTTCGTTTCGAAAACAAAAAAAACCCGCACTCCACTCCGACGGCCAACGGCCAGGCAGGCGCGCTCGCTCGCTCTACACGCCACCGAAATCCCCGCCGACTCCTTCCACATCTCAACGTGCCCCCCGTTGCAAAACATAACACACACAAAGAAACAAAACAAAGACCAGACACGACTAGACAAGACACACATCCGAGAAGAACGAACGCAGGCAAGCCAACCAACGTATTCAAACAAAACAACGTGACAGAAAACCAACCGTCGGCCGCCGCCACAAACACGGCGACAATCAACCACGACAACAACAACACCGCTTACCGCTACCGCCGCCCACACCCGCCACCGACCCCCGCAATCAAACCACCACGGCACGCAAACAGCATCCCCACGGGCATACAGACAGACACCCACACCAAACGCAACACGACAATCAAAACCTTCCCCGACGTGCTTTGATGGCCCTGAGAAGGGCCGTTTTGGGCCGCGCGTCTCTTGCGCGCCACTAGACGACGACGGGGGGTGGGGACGACGGGGTCAAGCGCCAAACCCTTCCTTTCCCATCTCTTTCTCCTCTACTCTACTCTACTTCTTCTTCTTGGGCGAAGCCTTCGCCTTAGACGGCGTCGTCGCCTTCTTCGGGCGCGGCGCCTTCGGCTTCTTCGTCGGAACCTTGGCGGCCTTCTTCGCCTTCGACGGCGACTTGGCCTTGGCCGGCTTGGCCGCAGCCGCCTTCTTCGCACCCGCGGGAGCGGCCGACGCCGCAGACGCCTTCTTGGCGGCGCCCGCCTTCCGACCGGTCGCCGCCTTCACGCCACCAGCCTTCTTTGCGCCGGCCGCACGGGCGCCCTTCTTCTCCTTGCTGGCCGGAGCGGCGCGCTTCTTCTTGGCACCGCCAGCACGAGCCTTGCCGCCCTCGGCCGCCCCCCCGCCGCCGGCGCCGGCAAGCTTGAACGAGCCGGACGCGCCCTTCCCCTTCGTCTGCACCAGCTCGCCCGCCACGACGGCCGACTTGAGGTACTTCTTGATAAACGGCGCCAGCTTCTCCGCGTCCAGCTTGTAGTGCGCGGCTATGTACTTCTTGATCGCCTGCAGCGACGACCCGCCGCGCTCCTTCAGACTCTTGATGGCGGCCGTCACCATCTCAGAGGTGCGCGGGTGCGCAGGCTTGGCGCGCGGCTTCTTCGCAGACGACGCAGACTTGGCCTTCTTCGTAGTGCCGGTGGCGGCGGGTGCCGCAGCAGTCTCGTTCGTAGCCGCCTGATCTGCCATTTCGACGACGCGCGTAACACACAGCGAGAGCGAGAGCGAGAGCGAGCGGGACGGCAGGCACGCAAGCACAGCACAGCACGGCAGAGCAGAGCAGAGAATCACAAGGGCCCAGCCAGTGTCGCGGGCGGGCGCGGACGGCCGAGAGAGCGGCCGCCACTCTGCGCGCCGCCGCGCCGCGCCTCCCGCGCTTGCTACCGCCCAACGTCCGACAGCCTGTGCGGAGCAGCCCCAAAGCTGCGCCACAACCGCCCGCGCCTTTCAAACCACCGAGGATGGGGCTACACACAGCCACACCACAGTCGCCAACCAGTCGCCACGGCAGCGCCGCAAACCACGGCCAAACTGCAGCTACCGCGCGCTACAGCCTGGGTCGGCCCGCCGAGAATCGCCGCCCCCGCCCAAATGCCGCCCCCACAGCCCCAGCCGACGACCCGCCACAATGGCCAAACCTTCGGCAAAACTCCCACACCGTCGCCGCGGCAGCCCGGCCAGCGCGGCCGGCGCCACAGCCACACAAGCCGAGGCGTGCGGCGATGACGGCCGTGCAAACGCGCCTCCGCCGCCCCATCGCCTTCCGTCGCCCTCCCGCCGTTTCCCGATCGGCCCGCAGCCGTCGGGCACATCGCGCGCCGTCCTCCTCCTCTCGCCCGCCAACATTCACAGCCGTTTCTCAACAATTGCCCGCCGCAAACGGACGCCGCCTGCGCAACAGGCGCCGCCGCCCCTCGCCGCTTCCGACCCAACCCCTCGACCGAGGCAAACCGCAATCCGAATCTACAGACCAACCCAATCTGCCGTCAGCACACACGACAGCCGACCTTACACGTTGCGCGTTACACATTACGTTTACACGTCTAGGTTAGGTTCGGTTAGGTTAGGTGGACGTGGGTTAGGTTAAGGGGACTTGGGTTAGGTTAAGCGTCAAACTTAGGTTAAGCATTCAAACACGTCAGGCGTCAGAGGTTAGGTTAGGTTAGGTTACGTTAGGTTACGTTACACGTTAGGTTAAGGGGTCAGTGCTAGGTTAAGAAGCGTCAAACGTAGGTTAAAAAAGCGTTCAAAACGTGAGGCGTGAGCCGCCGGACAGCTTACCTTACGTAGACGTTTGGGGCTCACAGGCTGAGCTCACCTCACCACACCACAGGTTAGGTTCGGTTCGGTTCGCTCGGCTCAGCGTAAAGCGCCGAGGTCAGGGTTACGTTCGTTCACCTTCGGGCGCCACACTTTCGGTTGAAAGGTCGCGACGGGACGACGTCGGCAGGCACCGCCGCAAACGGACAAAAACGTACAGACGACGTCGAAAACCGCCGACAGACGGGGGAGCAGCACGACCACGACCAGATACCGAGCGCGAACGAGACGCACGCGAACCACCCCCACCGGCCAAAGGGCACCACACAACAACCCAGAGCACCACGTGTCGACACCACAGCAACCCGCCGCTCACGCGACATGGCTGGCACCGAAGGGCAACCGCCCGCAACTGCGCTTTCCGCGCCGGCCCGGATGCACGTCGTGCTACAACAACACCACTACCGTACACAGCCGCTGTTCACAACATCACTATCATGCGCGCCCGCGGCTCGCCGCCGTCGCAGTCGCAGCCCCAACGCCAGCACTTTTGCACCACCATTCACACGCACCGCAACACAGCTCGCCGACACAGCCGAACAAAACAAACACCACACAACAACAGCAACAACGCCGCCGCCTCTACTCGTGCCGGCGACCCACCCCGCCGATGGCGCACCTTTCGCCAGCCGGCAATCGACACCACCACGCACGCACCCACCCACCCCCCGGGGCCCAGTGCAAAAAAAAACACACAAAAACAAAAACAAAAAAAAAACAACACAAACGACACGGGAAGCGCACACCGCCACTTCGCGCGCACGCCACCAACCAGTCGTCGTCTCAAAATAACAAACACAAACAAAATAAACTAACAACTAGGGCAACACAAAACAAAAACGCCTCGCACGAACCGCCCACAAAAAGGACAAGCACACGCACAGCCTCTGCTGACGACCACGACGCAGCGGCACGCTGCTCCTGTCCCGCGCCCCGCGCCCCGCGCCCCACTCGATTCACAACTCACGCGACACCGTCAACGACGGGCTCGCTTCCCGCAACCTACCACCTTTCCGCCACGACGCACAGCCCCAGCCCCCACCCGACCCGACGACGCCCGTGGCAACGACTGCACTTTCACCACCGCCTCCCCCTTCCCCCCCAAAACACACACACACACACAGCCAGCCAAAAACGCACTCGCGACCCACACATGCACGTGCATCGGCACACGCCAACCAGTCAACGTCGACAACCACACGCAAGGCTCGAAACGAAACCGGCGTCCTTCCACGTTGCCATCAAGCTACCTACACGACACAAGACACAAGGAACAAACACAACAGCCGGCCCCACTAATTCCCACTCTCACGCCGCAAAAAGCACACCGAAACCGCCAAACGCACGCACATTCCCCTTCGCACTGACACCGACCGGCTCGCTACCACACACCTCTCGGCAGCCGTTTCACGCCAATTCGCCACACCGCCCACACAGTCGACAAGCGCCCGCCCTGTACGGCACACGCAACGACGCAGCGCAGCAAAGGGCGCCCGCAACACATACCTCTCCTCTCTCTCCCTCTCCGCCGCCCGACGCGCCAACCGCCACGCCACACCGCCAGCCACTCGCAAATTGTGCACTGCCACCAGCCACACGTCCAACACGCCGCGCCGCCTCCGGCCACCCGCCAGGGGGCGCTCACGTCCGCGACAACAGCGCGGCCCGCCGGGCCGAACCGAACCGAACCGAGCCGCCGCTGCTCTGCACTCGGCACGGCCACACCCTGCTGCAGACCGGGCTCGTCTCTCTGTACGCGTCTGCCTGCGCATCAACACAACACGACCTTTTTTTTTTTTTTTCTCTCTACCGCCATCCCTTCTTCTCGCGTTTTACTCGTTGTTGCAGCAGCGGCGCACACCTACACATCCACAGCCCCAGCCGAGCCGAGCCGGCCTCACCTCAGGGCCCGCCGCCAGCGTCTCCTCCTCGGGCACAGGTGCGGTGCTGTGGCCGCCCATCCAACCGCATTGCTGGCCGTCCAGCCGCCAGGCGTTCCCACTGCCGCGAGCCACGCCGCGCACCGACCCTGCTGCAGAAAACGAAGCATAGCCAGAGACCGACCGATACACAAAGCAAGCCGTCGCCTCGCCTCTTGTCCTTCCTGCCTTCCTTTCGCCCCCCCCCCCCTCCTTTTTTTTTTTTATTTTGTTTTCTTCTTTCTTTCTTTCTTTGGCCCTCTCTCCTTCCCGCCCCATGGCGGTTACGGCACCGCCTGCAGCGGCAGATTTTTTGCGCCCACACGCCTACTCCTACCACCATTAACCTTGCCCTGCCCATCAACGTCGCAGTCGAACCGACGCTTGCCAACACACTGCCCACGTTCCTTTCTCTTTCGGCCTACGCCCATTACGCGCCGCCGCCACAGCACCTTCCCTTCCCACAACACACCGACGTCATCACACGCACCCACAAACAGGGGCCACGACCGTGTTCCTCGCCCACTCCCATCCCGCACGGTACGCACATTCCCAACTACTACCGCGCACCCTCCCTTTCCAATCTGTGTGTCTCTGTGTCTGTGTCCTGTGTCCTGTCCGCGCGTGACGCCTCTCAACATCCGCCGTCCCCCGTCCCGTTTTCGCCCCCATGCCGTCGTCGCGCCGCCTCCTCCCCGTCCACCGCCGCCCCTGTCCGCCCCGCACCACACCATACACCGCTGCTTGTCCCGGCCGTTGCCACCAAAGGCGCCGACCGCAAACGCGCCACGCCGCAGCCCCCGTGCGTCTCGCTCGCTTGCATCTCCGTGCCGACGCTGCCTCTCTTCCCGCTCGCACTCGACCTCGACAACACAGTCTTTGGCTCCGCCACTGCGTGTTCCGGTGGTACGCACGCTGCAACACGTATGTATTCGTTACCAGAGCGATGGCGAGGCATGACAGCATCTCTGTCTGACCAGAGAGTTATTTATCGTTGCTAGTCGGCGCTTGGACCGCGCCAGACGACAGTAGTGGCACGCACCGGGTCGCCAGGAACAGTTGTTATATATATTGTAGCGCGAGTCGGGAGAGGTAGTAGTCGGTCGACAGTAGTAGCGGGTGGACGGTTGTACTGAGCGGGCGTCGGCGGCGTGCTCTGCTCGTCTCGCGACTCTGGTCACGGTTCGGGACGATGTATAGTATATTGTGTTATAATCAAAAGGTAGTGTGAAGCTGCATTGCGCAAATCTGATAACGTATGTTCATTGTACTTATTTTGTTCAACAACAAAAGCCCCACTATTACTTTTTTCTAAAGCAACTTTTGTCTTTTAACGAAAAACATTCACTTTTTAAAGACTACTTCCTAT
>NW_025726965.1:35000-40000 GCF_021461385.2 Schistocerca piceifrons | reverse complement strand
CCATGCACACAGTATTCAGGCGGGCTTGCCTGCTTTAAGCACTCTAATTTGTTCAAAGTAAACGTGCCGGCCCACCGAGACACTCAATAAAGAGCACCCTGGTAGGATTTCAACGGGGGTCCGCCTCGGGACGCACGAGCACGCACGGGGCGGTCGCACGCCTTCGGCTCGCCCCACCGGCAGGACGTCCCACGATACATGCCAGTTAAACACCGACGGGCGGTGAACCAACAGCGTGGGACACAAATCCAACTACGAGCTTTTTAACCGCAACAACTTTAATATACGCTATTGGAGCTGGAATTACCGCGGCTGCTGGCACCAGACTTGCCCTCCAATAGATACTCGTTAAAGGATTTAAAGTGTACTCATTCCGATTACGGGGCCTCGGATGAGTCCCGTATCGTTATTTTTCGTCACTACCTCCCCGTGCCGGGAGTGGGTAATTTGCGCGCCTGCTGCCTTCCTTGGATGTGGTAGCCGTTTCTCAGGCTCCCTCTCCGGAATCGAACCCTGATTCCCCGTTACCCGTTACAACCATGGTAGGCGCAGAACCTACCATCGACAGTTGATAAGGCAGACATTTGAAAGATGCGTCGCCGGTACGAGGACCGTGCGATCAGCCCAAAGTTATTCAGAGTCACCAAGGCAAACGGACCGGACGAGCCGACCGATTGGTTTTGATCTAATAAAAGCGTCCCTTCCATCTCTGGTCGGGACTCTGTTTGCATGTATTAGCTCTAGAATTACCACAGTTATCCAAGTAACGTGGGTACGATCTAAGGAACCATAACTGATTTAATGAGCCATTCGCGGTTTCACCTTAATGCGGCTTGTACTGAGACATGCATGGCTTAATCTTTGAGACAAGCATATGACTACTGGCAGGATCAACCAGGGAGCTGCGTCAACTAGAGCTGAGCAGCCGGCCGCCCGGGAGTGTGTCCCGGGGGCCCGCGCGAACACGCAAGCGTCCGCTCAATCATTCTGCAAACAGGAGGAGGCTGAGCTCCCCTGCACAATACACCTCGAAACCCTCTCAGGTCCCCGGCGGCGCGCAGCGCCGTCCCAAGTACTTGGTCGGGTTCGAGAGAGGCGCAATCGCCCGGAGTTAGGGCGAGTAGACGCTTTCGGTGCGACCACCCGTGCTCCCAACTGAGCTTGCCGCTGCCGACAGAGGCCCGGGAGCGTGCTGTCGTGGCATTGCCGGCGGGAGACAACACGCGCCACCTACGGTGACCGGCAGCTCCAACGCCAGCGCCACAGAAGGACAAAAGCCCCACTTGGGTGCCGAAGCGAACTCTCCCAGCACAGCGCACACGCCAACACATCCGCACAGCTGCGATACAAACCACCAGCGAGAACCGCTGGGGCGACCGAGCAGCAGACGGCGTCGCGGCGCCGAGCGCCGGGCGGCGGGCGCATCCTCAACGCACACAGTCCTCAATCGGACCAGCACACTGCAGATGTCCACCGCGCTTCGCACCGGCCCGCGAGGACCTACTTTGGCCGCACGGCGCCGCGCGCAGGGTGCGCCGGCGCGCAGCTGCGACGCCTGCCGCGTCCGTCGGCCGGCGCGCCTGCCACTGGCCGCCCCCACCAGCCGGCTGTAGCGCGTGCGCCCACGCACCGCGCGGCCAGCACGCCGGGAGGCGCCCCCTCACCGGCCGGGGACGGTCCCACCCAGCCACCGCCGCGTATCGCTTCACACCCAGATGCCGTTCAGTTTCGTCGGCATGGTGGGTATCGCTTGGAACAACCGGTTAGTACCTCAACCTATCGTCGCCATCACCGATTCACCCCTAGCGAGAACAACCGCACCACAACGGGTTACCATTTCTTCATTTGCGTAACTTCACCAGAAAACGTAGGCGTCCATCGCCATTTGCAACTTCAACCATTATTGCATGCCTGTGTCAGGTGTCACGCCACACTACGTCTGCCCACATACACGCAACAAAATGTGCACGCCTAGACAATACGTGGAAGGTGGGCCCCCGTACGTATGCGATGTCCATTGCTCGAACGACTGTCAACCGGCTTCTGTAGCATGTCGCAGATATGGAACGCGCTGCACCATGCCATCACGGTGTGTGAGGAGAGACGACTAGGTCCGAATACATCAACAGACAGCTCATGCTGATCGCCATCCACGGCGTCCGTTCCTCCCACACGTCTCTATGGCGTACCACACTGCAATCCAGCTCTCATAGGGAGACGACACGTAGCTGCGTGCACAATATTTGCACTGTATGGTCCGCCGTTTTGGGCGCAGTCGTTGTACGGTCACACATGTGCCACGATGTATCATTCAGTACATAAGGACGAATGTGCAGTACAGATTGTGGTTCACGCGTACGACATCAGCGGACAGTTGACACAGGCCGCACCACAACGTAGCCTGCGTACGTCGCATGCGAAGGGCATTGAACATGCAAACTTGTCACCAACCACCTTGCGAAGGCAGGGGGCAAGGTGGGGACGTGGGGAGAGGTGGGGGGGGGGGGGGGCGGCATGTACGCCCTGCTGCCATCCACATTACAGTGTACAGCAGGAGCATGTGGAAAGTCAGCAAGACTTGCAAGGTGTTTAACATGAAGCGATACACAGGGGAGCGGGCAGTGCGAGTAGCGAACTATATTGCGAGGGTTGCGGGTGGGCAACACTACACTAATTGAACGAGTCGTATAACAATTACAGAGCAGGTTTAGGCGACAACGTGGGTTACGATAGGCGACAACGTGGGTTACGTTAGGGGACAACGTGGGTTTACGTTAGGGGACAACGTGGGTTACGTTAGGGGACAACGTGGGTTACGTTAGGGGACAACGTGGGTTACGTTAGGGGACAACGTGGGTTACGTTAGGGGACAACGTGGGTTACGTTAGGGGACAACGTGGGGTTAGGTTAAGGCACAACATGGGTTAGGTTAAGGCACAACATGGGTTAGGTTAAGGCACAACATGGGTTAGGTTAAGGCACAACATGGGTTAGGTTAAGGCACAACATGGGTTAGGTTACGGCACAACATGGGTTAGGTTAAGGCACAACATGGGTTAGGTTAGGGGACAACATGGGTTAGGTTAGGGGACAACATGGGTTAGGTTAAGGCACAACATGGGTTAGGTTAAGGCACAACATGGGTTAGGTTAGGGGACAACATGGGTTAGGTTAGGGCACAACATGGGTTAGGTTAGGGGACAACATGGGTTAGGTTAGGGGACAACATGGGTTAGGTTAGGGGACAACATGGGTTAGGTTAGGGGACAACATGGGTTAGGTTAGGGGACAACATGGGTTAGGTTAGGGGACAACATGGGTTAGGTTAGGGGACAACATGGGTTAGGTTAGGGGACAACATGGGTTAGGTTAAGGCACAACATGGGTTAGGTTAGGGGACAACATGGGTTAGGTTAGGGGACAACATGGGTTAGGTTAGGGGACAACATGGGTTAGGTTAGGGGGACAACATGGGTTAGGTTAAGGCACAACATGGGTTAGGTTAGGGCACAACATGGGTTAGGTTAGGGCACAACATGGGTTAGGTTAGGGCACAACATGGGTTAGGTTAGGGACAACATGGGTTAGGTTAGGGGACAACATGGGTTAGGTTAGGGGACAACATGGGTTAGGTTAGGGGACAACATGGGTTAGGTTAGGGGACAACATGGGTTAGGTTAGGGGACAACATGGGTTAGGTTAGGGACAACATGGGTTAGGTTAGGGGACAACATGGGTTAGGTTAGGGGACAACATGGGTTAGGTTAGGGGACAACATGGGTTAGGTTAAGGCACAACATGGGTTAGGTTAAGGCACAACATGGGTTAGGTTAGGGGACAACATGGGTTAGGTTAGGGGACAACATGGGTTAGGTTAGGGGACAACATGGGTTAGGTTAAGGCACAACATGGGTTAGGTTAGGGGACAACATGGGTTAGGTTAAGCACAACATGGGTTAGGTTAGGGGACAACATGGGTTAGGTTAGGGGACAACATGGGTTAGGTTAAGGCACAACATGGGTTAGGTTAAGGCACAACATGGGTTAGGTTAAGGCACAACATGGGTTAGGTTAGGGGACAACATGGGTTAGGTTAGGGGACAACTTGGGTTAGGTTAGGGGACAACATGGGTTAGGTTAAGGCACAACATGGGTTAGGTTAAGGCACAACATGGGTTAGGTTAGGGGACAACATGGGTTAGGTTAGGGGACAACATGGGTTAGGTTAGGGGACAACATGGGTTAGGTTAAGGCACAACATGGGTTAGGTTAGGGGACAACATGGGTTAGGTTAAGGCACAACATGGGTTAGGTTAGGGGACAACATGGGTTAGGTTAGGGGACAACATGGGTTAGGTTAAGGCACAACATGGGTTAGGTTAAGGCACAACATGGGTTAGGTTAAGGGACAACATGGGTTAGGTTAGGGGGACAACTTGGGTTAGGTTAGGGGGACAACATGGGTTAGGTTAAGGCACAACATGGGTTAGGTTAAGGCACAACATGGGTTAGGTTAAGGTACAACATGGGTTAGGTTAAGGTACAACATGGGTTAGGTTAGGTTACACGTTGTTGTAAGGAAAGGTGTGGGGGGGGGGGGGGGGGGCGGGGCGGCAGGTTCGTTGATAGTGATTATAGTAAGTGAATGCTTGTGACATGATGAGATTTGTCACGTCAGGATGCACCTTTGGCTTATTAGAGGCGGCGCTCCAATTCTATGCTTGTGTCAGACCTGTGTCTTTGACTCATGTCATTGTTTGTGCGCTGTGACAGGAGGTACTATTGTGATGTTGGGTGCACCGTTGTATAGGACATGTGTGGGTGTTGGTGCCTTATCTGCGCAATGGTGGATGTCGAAAGGGTGGGATATTCTATTTTCCGCATGGACCTCCTGGTCTGGTTGTGATAGTGTGGATTGTGTAATGTGGCGGAGAGGATGCACTGGATGTTGTTCCATGCTGGTGCTTACATATTGTATGTGCGCCTGTTAGAAGCAGAGA
>NW_025726965.1:22500-27500 GCF_021461385.2 Schistocerca piceifrons | reverse complement strand
GTAAACGTGCCGGCCCACCGAGACACTCAATAAAGAGCACCCTGGTAGGATTTCAACGGGGTCCGCCTCGGGACGCACGAGCACGCACGGGGCGGTCGCACGCCTTCGGCTCGCCCCACCGGCAGGACGTCCCACGATACATGCCAGTTAAACACCGACGGGCGGTGAACCAACAGCGTGGGACACAAATCCAACTACGAGCTTTTTAACCGCAACAACTTTAATATACGCTATTGGAGCTGGAATTACCGCGGCTGCTGGCACCAGACTTGCCCTCCAATAGATACTCGTTAAAGGATTTAAAGTGTACTCATTCCGATTACGGGGCCTCGGATGAGTCCCGTATCGTTATTTTTCGTCACTACCTCCCCGTGCCGGGAGTGGGTAATTTGCGCGCCTGCTGCCTTCCTTGGATGTGGTAGCCGTTTCTCAGGCTCCCTCTCCGGAATCGAACCCTGATTCCCCGTTACCCGTTACAACCATGGTAGGCGCAGAACCTACCATCGACAGTTGATAAGGCAGACATTTGAAAGATGCGTCGCCGGTACGAGGACCGTGCGATCAGCCCAAAGTTATTCAGAGTCACCAAGGCAAACGGACCGGACGAGCCGACCGATTGGTTTTGATCTAATAAAAGCGTCCCTTCCATCTCTGGTCGGGACTCTGTTTGCATGTATTAGCTCTAGAATTACCACAGTTATCCAAGTAACGTGGGTACGATCTAAGGAACCATAACTGATTTAATGAGCCATTCGCGGTTTCACCTTAATGCGGCTTGTACTGAGACATGCATGGCTTAATCTTTGAGACAAGCATATGACTACTGGCAGGATCAACCAGGGAGCTGCGTCAACTAGAGCTGAGCAGCCGGCCGCCCGGGAGTGTGTCCCGGGGGCCCGCGCGAACACGCAAGCGTCCGCTCAATCATTCTGCAAACAGGAGGAGGCTGAGCTCCCCTGCACAATACACCTCGAAACCCTCTCAGGTCCCGGCGGCGCGCAGCGCCGTCCCAAGTACTTGGTCGGGTTCGAGAGAGGCGCAATCGCCCGGAGTTAGGCGAGTAGACGCTTTCGGTGCGACCACCCGTGCTCCCAACTGAGCTTGCCGCTGCCGACAGAGGCCCGGGAGCGTGCTGTCGTGGCATTGCCGGCGGGAGACAACACGCGCCACCTACGGTGACCGGCAGCTCCAACGCCAGCGCCACAGAAGGACAAAAGCCCCACTTGGGTGCCGAAGCGAACTCTCCCAGCACAGCGCACACGCCAACACATCCGCACAGCTGCGATACAAACCACCAGCGAGAACCGCTGGGGCGACCGAGCAGCAGACGGCGTCGCGGCGCCGAGCGCCGGGCGGCGGCGCATCCTCAACGCACACAGTCCTCAATCGGACCAGCACACTGCAGATGTCCACCGCGCTTCGCACCGGGCCCGCGAGGACCTACTTTGGCCGCACGGCGCCGCGCGCAGGGTGCGCCGGCGCGCAGCTGCGACGCCTGCCGCGTCCGTCGGCCGGCGCGCCTGCCACTGGCCGCCCCCACCAGCCGGCTGTAGCGCGTGCGCCCACGCACCGCGCGGCCAGCACGCCGGGAGGCGCCCCCTCACCGGCCGGGGACGGTCCCACCCAGCCACCGCCGCGTATCGCTTCACACCCAGATGCCGTTCAGTTTCGTCGGCATGGTGGGTATCGCTGGAACAACCGGTTAGTACCTCAACCTATCGTCGCCATCACCGATTCACCCCTAGCGAGAACAACCGCACCACAACGGGTTACCATTTCTTCATTTGCGTAACTTCACCAGAAAACGTAGGCGTCCATCGCCATTTGCAACTTCAACCATTATTGCATGCCTGTGTCAGGTGTCACGCCACACTACGTCTGCCCACATACACGCAACAAAATGTGCACGCCTAGACAATACGTGGAAGGTGGCCCCCGTACGTATGCGATGTCCATTGCTCGAACGACTGTCAACCGGCTTCTGTAGCATGTCGCAGATATGGAACGCGCTGCACCATGCCATCACGGTGTGTGAGGAGAGACGACTAGGTCCGAATACATCAACAGACAGCTCATGCTGATCGCCATCCACGGCGTCCGTTCCTCCCACACGTCTCTATGGCGTACCACACTGCAATCCAGCTCTCATAGGGAGACGACACGTAGCTGCGTGCACAATATTTGCACTGTATGGTCCGCCGTTTTTGGGCGCAGTCGTTGTACGGTCACACATGTGCCACGATGTATCATTCAGTACATAAGGACGAATGTGCAGTACAGATTGTGGTTCACGCGTACGACATCAGCGGACAGTTGACACAGGCCGCACCACAACGTAGCCTGCGTACGTCGCATGCGAAGGGCATTGAACATGCAAACTTGTCACCAACCACCTTGCGAAGGCAGGGGGCAAGGTGGGGACGTGGGGAGAGGTGGGGGGGGGGGGGGGGCGGCATGTACGCCCTGCTGCCATCCACATTACAGTGTACAGCAGGAGCATGTGGAAAGTCAGCAAGACTTGCAAGGTGTTTAACATGAAGCGATACACAGGGGAGCGGGCAGTGCGAGTAGCGAACTATATTGCGAGGGTTGCGGGTGGGCAACACTACACTAATTGAACGAGTCGTATAACAATTACAGAGCAGGTTTAGGCGACAACGTGGGTTACGATAGGCGACAACGTGGGTTACGTTAGGGGACAACGTGGGTTACGTTAGGGGACAACGTGGGTTACGTTAGGGGACAACGTGGGTTACGTTAGGGGACAACGTGGGTTACGTTAGGGGACAACGTGGGTTACGTTAGGGGACAACGTGGGTTACGTTAGGGGACAACGTGGGTTAGGTTAAGGCACAACATGGGTTAGGTTAAGGCACAACATGGGTTAGGTTAAGGCACAACATGGGTTAGGTTAAGGCACAACATGGGTTAGGTTAAGGCACAACATGGGTTAGGTTACGGCACAACATGGGTTAGGTTAAGGCACAACATGGGTTAGGTTAGGGGACAACATGGGTTAGGTTAGGGGACAACATGGGTTAGGTTAAGGCACAACATGGGTTAGGTTAAGGCACAACATGGGTTAGGTTAGGGGACAACATGGGTTAGGTTAGGGCACAACATGGGTTAGGTTAGGGGACAACATGGGTTAGGTTAGGGGACAACATGGGTTAGGTTAGGGGACAACATGGGTTAGGTTAGGGGACAACATGGGTTAGGTTAGGGGACAACATGGGTTAGGTTAGGGGACAACATGGGTTAGGTTAGGGGACAACATGGGTTAGGTTAGGGGACAACATGGGTTAGGTTAGGGGACAACATGGGTTAGGTTAGGGGACAACATGGGTTAGGTTAGGGGACAACATGGGTTAGGTTAGGGGACAACATGGGTTAGGTTAAGGCACAACATGGGTTAGGTTAGGGCACAACATGGGTTAGGTTAGGGCACAACATGGGTTAGGTTAGGGCACAACATGGGTTAGGTTAGGGGACAACATGGGTTAGGTTAGGGGACAACATGGGTTAGGTTAGGGGACAACATGGGTTAGGTTAGGGGACAACATGGGTTAGGTTAGGGGACAACATGGGTTAGGTTAGGGGACAACATGGGTTAGGTTAGGGGACAACATGGGTTAGGTTAGGGGACAACATGGGTTAGGTTAGGGGACAACATGGGTTAGGTTAGGGGACAACATGGGTTAGGTTAAGGCACAACATGGGTTAGGTTAAGGCACAACATGGGTTAGGTTAGGGGACAACATGGGTTAGGTTAGGGGACAACATGGGTTAGGTTAGGGGACAACATGGGTTAGGTTAAGGCACAACATGGGTTAGGTTAGGGGACAACATGGGTTAGGTTAAGGCACAACATGGGTTAGGTTAGGGGACAACATGGGTTAGGTTAGGGGACAACATGGGTTAGGTTAAGGCACAACATGGGTTAGGTTAAGGCACAACATGGGTTAGGTTAAGGCACAACATGGGTTAGGTTAGGGGACAACATGGGTTAGGTTAGGGGACAACTTGGGTTAGGTTAGGGGACAACATGGGTTAGGTTAAGGCACAACATGGGTTAGGTTAAGGCACAACATGGGTTAGGTTAGGGGACAACATGGGTTAGGTTAGGGGACAACATGGGTTAGGTTAGGGGACAACATGGGTTAGGTTAAGGCACAACATGGGTTAGGTTAGGGGACAACATGGGTTAGGTTAAGGCACAACATGGGTTAGGTTAGGGGACAACATGGGTTAGGTTAGGGGACAACATGGGTTAGGTTAAGGCACAACATGGGTTAGGTTAAGGCACAACATGGGTTAGGTTAAGGGACAACATGGGTTAGGTTAGGGGACAACTTGGGTTAGGTTAGGGGACAACATGGGTTAGGTTAAGGCACAACATGGGTTAGGTTAAGGCACAACATGGGTTAGGTTAAGGTACAACATGGGTTAGGTTAAGGTACAACATGGGTTAGGTTAGGTTACACGTTGTTGTAAGGAAAGGTGTGGGGGGGGGGGGGGGGGGCGGGGCGGCAGGTTCGTTGATAGTGATTATAGTAAGTGAATGCTTGTGACATGATGAGATTTGTCACGTCAGGATGCACCTTTGGCTTATTAGAGGCGGCGCTCCAATTCTATGCTTGTGTCAGACCTGTGTCTTTGACTCATGTCATTGTTTGTGCGCTGTGACAGGAGGTACTATTGTGATGTTGGGTGCACCGTTGTATAGGACATGTGTGGGTGTTGGTGCCTTATCTGCGCAATGGTGGATGTCGAAAGGGTGGGATATTCTATTTTCCGCATGGACCTCCTGGTCTGGTTGTGATAGTGTGGATTGTGTAATGTGGCGGAGAGGATGCACTGGATGTTGTTCCATGCTGGTGCTTACATATTGTATGTGCGCCTGTTAGAAGCAGAGAGTGGTGCGTGATCAGAGTGTCTGGCTGACGTGTGGTTCCCATTGTGGGCAGACTCTTTCAGCATGTATACGGACAGTTGTATAT
>NW_025726965.1:10000-15000 GCF_021461385.2 Schistocerca piceifrons | reverse complement strand
GGGGAACAATTGCAAGCCCCAATCCCTAGCACGAAGGAGGTTCAGCGGGTTACCCCGACCTTTCGGCCTAGGAAGACACGCTGATTCCTTCAGTGTAGCGCGCGTGCGGCCCAGAACATCTAAGGGCATCACAGACCTGTTATTGCTCAATCTCGTGCGGCTAGAAGCCGCCTGTCCCTCTAAGAAGAAAAGTAATCGCTGACAGCACGAAGGATGTCACGCGACTAGTTAGCAGGCTAGAGTCTCGTTCGTTATCGGAATTAACCAGACAAATCGCTCCACCAACTAAGAACGGCCATGCACCACCACCCACCGAATCAAGAAAGAGCTATCAATCTGTCAATCCTTCCGGTGTCCGGGCCTGGTGAGGTTTCCCGTGTTGAGTCAAATTAAGCCGCAGGCTCCACTCCTGGTGGTGCCCTTCCGTCAATTCCTTTAAGTTTCAGCTTTGCAACCATACTTCCCCCGGAACCCAAAAGCTTTGGTTTCCCGGAGGCTGCCCGCCGAGTCATCGGAGGAACTGCGGCGGATCGCTGGCTGGCATCGTTTATGGTTAGAACTAGGGCGGTATCTGATCGCCTTCGAACCTCTAACTTTCGTTCTTGATTAATGAAAACATACTTGGCAAATGCTTTCGCTTCTGTTCGTCTTGCGACGATCCAAGAATTTCACCTCTAACGTCGCAATACGAATGCCCCCGCCTGTCCCTATTAATCATTACCTCGGGTTCCGAAAACCAACAAAATAGAACCGAGGTCCTATTCCATTATTCCATGCACACAGTATTCAGGCGGGCTTGCCTGCTTTAAGCACTCTAATTTGTTCAAAGTAAACGTGCCGGCCCACCGAGACACTCAATAAAGAGCACCCTGGTAGGATTTCAACGGGGTCCGCCTCGGGACGCACGAGCACGCACGGGGCGGTCGCACGCCTTCGGCTCGCCCCACCGGCAGGACGTCCCACGATACATGCCAGTTAAACACCGACGGGCGGTGAACCAACAGCGTGGGACAGAAATCCAACTACGAGCTTTTTAACCGCAACAACTTTAATATACGCTATTGGAGCTGGAATTACCGCGGCTGCTGGCACCAGACTTGCCCTCCAATAGATACTCGTTAAAGGATTTAAAGTGTACTCATTCCGATTACGGGGCCTCGGATGAGTCCCGTATCGTTATTTTTCGTCACTACCTCCCCGTGCCGGGAGTGGGTAATTTGCGCGCCTGCTGCCTTCCTTGGATGTGGTAGCCGTTTCTCAGGCTCCCTCTCCGGAATCGAACCCTGATTCCCCGTTACCCGTTACAACCATGGTAGGCGCAGAACCTACCATCGACAGTTGATAAGGCAGACATTTGAAAGATGCGTCGCCGGTACGAGGACCGTGCGATCAGCCCAAAGTTATTCAGAGTCACCAAGGCAAACGGACCGGACGAGCCGACCGATTGGTTTTGATCTAATAAAAGCGTCCCTTCCATCTCTGGTCGGGACTCTGTTTGCATGTATTAGCTCTAGAATTACCACAGTTATCCAAGTAACGTGGGTACGATCTAAGGAACCATAACTGATTTAATGAGCCATTCGCGGTTTCACCTTAATGCGGCTTGTACTGAGACATGCATGGCTTAATCTTTGAGACAAGCATATGACTACTGGCAGGATCAACCAGGGAGCTGCGTCAACTAGAGCTGAGCAGCCGGCCGCCCGGGAGTGTGTCCCGGGGGCCCGCGCGAACACGCAAGCGTCCGCTCAATCATTCTGCAAACAGGAGGAGGCTGAGCTCCCCTGCACAATACACCTCGAAACCCTCTCAGGTCCCGGCGGCGCGCAGCGCCGTCCCAAGTACTTGGTCGGGTTCGAGAGAGGCGCAATCGCCCGGAGTTAGGCGAGTAGACGCTTTCGGTGCGACCACCCGTGCTCCCAACTGAGCTTGCCGCTGCCGACAGAGGCCCGGGAGCGTGCTGTCGTGGCATTGCCGGCGGGAGACAACACGCGCCACCTACGGTGACCGGCAGCTCCAACGCCAGCGCCACAGAAGGACAAAAGCCCCACTTGGGTGCCGAAGCGAACTCTCCCAGCACAGCGCACACGCCAACACATCCGCACAGCTGCGATACAAACCACCAGCGAGAACCGCTGGGGCGACCGAGCAGCAGACGGCGTCGCGGCGCCGAGCGCCGGGCGGCGGCGCATCCTCAACGCACACAGTCCTCAATCGGACCAGCACACTGCAGATGTCCACCGCGCTTCGCACCGGGCCCGCGAGGACCTACTTTGGCCGCACGGCGCCGCGCGCAGGGTGCGCCGGCGCGCAGCTGCGACGCCTGCCGCGTCCGTCGGCCGGCGCGCCTGCCACTGGCCGCCCCCACCAGCCGGCTGTAGCGCGTGCGCCCACGCACCGCGCGGCCAGCACGCCGGGAGGCGCCCCCTCACCGGCCGGGGACGGTCCCACCCAGCCACCGCCGCGTATCGCTTCACACCCAGATGCCGTTCAGTTTCGTCGGCATGGTGGGTATCGCTGGAACAACCGGTTAGTACCTCAACCTATCGTCGCCATCACCGATTCACCCCTAGCGAGAACAACCGCACCACAACGGGTTACCATTTCTTCATTTGCGTAACTTCACCAGAAAACGTAGGCGTCCATCGCCATTTGCAACTTCAACCATTATTGCATGCCTGTGTCAGGTGTCACGCCACACTACGTCTGCCCACATACACGCAACAAAATGTGCACGCCTAGACAATACGTGGAAGGTGGCCCCCGTACGTATGCGATGTCCATTGCTCGAACGACTGTCAACCGGCTTCTGTAGCATGTCGCAGATATGGAACGCGCTGCACCATGCCATCACGGTGTGTGAGGAGAGACGACTAGGTCCGAATACATCAACAGACAGCTCATGCTGATCGCCATCCACGGCGTCCGTTCCTCCCACACGTCTCTATGGCGTACCACACTGCAATCCAGCTCTCATAGGGAGACGACACGTAGCTGCGTGCACAATATTTGCACTGTATGGTCCGCCGTTTTTGGGCGCAGTCGTTGTACGGTCACACATGTGCCACGATGTATCATTCAGTACATAAGGACGAATGTGCAGTACAGATTGTGGTTCACGCGTACGACATCAGCGGACAGTTGACACAGGCCGCACCACAACGTAGCCTGCGTACGTCGCATGCGAAGGGCATTGAACATGCAAACTTGTCACCAACCACCTTGCGAAGGCAGGGGGCAAGGTGGGGACGTGGGGAGAGGTGGGGGGGGGGGGGGGGCGGCATGTACGCCCTGCTGCCATCCACATTACAGTGTACAGCAGGAGCATGTGGAAAGTCAGCAAGACTTGCAAGGTGTTTAACATGAAGCGATACACAGGGGAGCGGGCAGTGCGAGTAGCGAACTATATTGCGAGGGTTGCGGGTGGGCAACACTACACTAATTGAACGAGTCGTATAACAATTACAGAGCAGGTTTAGGCGACAACGTGGGTTACGATAGGCGACAACGTGGGTTACGTTAGGGGACAACGTGGGTTACGTTAGGGGACAACGTGGGTTACGTTAGGGGACAACGTGGGTTACGTTAGGGGACAACGTGGGTTACGTTAGGGGACAACGTGGGTTACGTTAGGGGACAACGTGGGTTACGTTAGGGGACAACGTGGGTTAGGTTAAGGCACAACATGGGTTAGGTTAAGGCACAACATGGGTTAGGTTAAGGCACAACATGGGTTAGGTTAAGGCACAACATGGGTTAGGTTAAGGCACAACATGGGTTAGGTTACGGCACAACATGGGTTAGGTTAAGGCACAACATGGGTTAGGTTAGGGGACAACATGGGTTAGGTTAGGGGACAACATGGGTTAGGTTAAGGCACAACATGGGTTAGGTTAAGGCACAACATGGGTTAGGTTAGGGGACAACATGGGTTAGGTTAGGGCACAACATGGGTTAGGTTAGGGGACAACATGGGTTAGGTTAGGGGACAACATGGGTTAGGTTAGGGGACAACATGGGTTAGGTTAGGGGACAACATGGGTTAGGTTAGGGGACAACATGGGTTAGGTTAGGGGACAACATGGGTTAGGTTAGGGGACAACATGGGTTAGGTTAGGGGACAACATGGGTTAGGTTAAGGCACAACATGGGTTAGGTTAGGGGACAACATGGGTTAGGTTAGGGGACAACATGGGTTAGGTTAGGGGACAACATGGGTTAGGTTAGGGGACAACATGGGTTAGGTTAAGGCACAACATGGGTTAGGTTAGGGCACAACATGGGTTAGGTTAGGGCACAACATGGGTTAGGTTAGGGCACAACATGGGTTAGGTTAGGGGACAACATGGGTTAGGTTAGGGGACAACATGGGTTAGGTTAGGGGACAACATGGGTTAGGTTAGGGGACAACATGGGTTAGGTTAGGGGACAACATGGGTTAGGTTAGGGGACAACATGGGTTAGGTTAGGGGACAACATGGGTTAGGTTAGGGGACAACATGGGTTAGGTTAGGGGACAACATGGGTTAGGTTAGGGGACAACATGGGTTAGGTTAAGGCACAACATGGGTTAGGTTAAGGCACAACATGGGTTAGGTTAGGGGACAACATGGGTTAGGTTAGGGGACAACATGGGTTAGGTTAGGGGACAACATGGGTTAGGTTAAGGCACAACATGGGTTAGGTTAGGGGACAACATGGGTTAGGTTAAGGCACAACATGGGTTAGGTTAGGGGACAACATGGGTTAGGTTAGGGGACAACATGGGTTAGGTTAAGGCACAACATGGGTTAGGTTAAGGCACAACATGGGTTAGGTTAAGGCACAACATGGGTTAGGTTAGGGGACAACATGGGTTAGGTTAGGGGACAACTTGGGTTAGGTTAGGGGACAACATGGGTTAGGTTAAGGCACAACATGGGTTAGGTTAAGGCACAACATGGGTTAGGTTAGGGGACAACATGGGTTAGGTTAGGGGACAACATGGGTTAGGTTAGGGG
>NW_025726965.1:0-2500 GCF_021461385.2 Schistocerca piceifrons | reverse complement strand
TTTCGGCCTAGGAAGACACGCTGATTCCTTCAGTGTAGCGCGCGTGCGGCCCAGAACATCTAAGGGCATCACAGACCTGTTATTGCTCAATCTCGTGCGGCTAGAAGCCGCCTGTCCCTCTAAGAAGAAAAGTAATCGCTGACAGCACGAAGGATGTCACGCGACTAGTTAGCAGGCTAGAGTCTCGTTCGTTATCGGAATTAACCAGACAAATCGCTCCACCAACTAAGAACGGCCATGCACCACCACCCACCGAATCAAGAAAGAGCTATCAATCTGTCAATCCTTCCGGTGTCCGGGCCTGGTGAGGTTTCCCGTGTTGAGTCAAATTAAGCCGCAGGCTCCACTCCTGGTGGTGCCCTTCCGTCAATTCCTTTAAGTTTCAGCTTTGCAACCATACTTCCCCCGGAACCCAAAAGCTTTGGTTTCCCGGAGGCTGCCCGCCGAGTCATCGGAGGAACTGCGGCGGATCGCTGGCTGGCATCGTTTATGGTTAGAACTAGGGCGGTATCTGATCGCCTTCGAACCTCTAACTTTCGTTCTTGATTAATGAAAACATACTTGGCAAATGCTTTCGCTTCTGTTCGTCTTGCGACGATCCAAGAATTTCACCTCTAACGTCGCAATACGAATGCCCCCGCCTGTCCCTATTAATCATTACCTCGGGTTCCGAAAACCAACAAAATAGAACCGAGGTCCTATTCCATTATTCCATGCACACAGTATTCAGGCGGGCTTGCCTGCTTTAAGCACTCTAATTTGTTCAAAGTAAACGTGCCGGCCCACCGAGACACTCAATAAAGAGCACCCTGGTAGGATTTCAACGGGGTCCGCCTCGGGACGCACGAGCACGCACGGGGCGGTCGCACGCCTTCGGCTCGCCCCACCGGCAGGACGTCCCACGATACATGCCAGTTAAACACCGACGGGCGGTGAACCAACAGCGTGGGACACAAATCCAACTACGAGCTTTTTAACCGCAACAACTTTAATATACGCTATTGGAGCTGGAATTACCGCGGCTGCTGGCACCAGACTTGCCCTCCAATAGATACTCGTTAAAGGATTTAAAGTGTACTCATTCCGATTACGGGGCCTCGGATGAGTCCCGTATCGTTATTTTTCGTCACTACCTCCCCGTGCCGGGAGTGGGTAATTTGCGCGCCTGCTGCCTTCCTTGGATGTGGTAGCCGTTTCTCAGGCTCCCTCTCCGGAATCGAACCCTGATTCCCCGTTACCCGTTACAACCATGGTAGGCGCAGAACCTACCATCGACAGTTGATAAGGCAGACATTTGAAAGATGCGTCGCCGGTACGAGGACCGTGCGATCAGCCCAAAGTTATTCAGAGTCACCAAGGCAAACGGACCGGACGAGCCGACCGATTGGTTTTGATCTAATAAAAGCGTCCCTTCCATCTCTGGTCGGGACTCTGTTTGCATGTATTAGCTCTAGAATTACCACAGTTATCCAAGTAACGTGGGTACGATCTAAGGAACCATAACTGATTTAATGAGCCATTCGCGGTTTCACCTTAATGCGGCTTGTACTGAGACATGCATGGCTTAATCTTTGAGACAAGCATATGACTACTGGCAGGATCAACCAGGGAGCTGCGTCAACTAGAGCTGAGCAGCCGGCCGCCCGGGAGTGTGTCCCGGGGGCCCGCGCGAACACGCAAGCGTCCGCTCAATCATTCTGCAAACAGGAGGAGGCTGAGCTCCCCTGCACAATACACCTCGAAACCCTCTCAGGTCCCGGCGGCGCGCAGCGCCGTCCCAAGTACTTGGTCGGGTTCGAGAGAGGCGCAATCGCCCGGAGTTAGGCGAGTAGACGCTTTCGGTGCGACCACCCGTGCTCCCAACTGAGCTTGCCGCTGCCGACAGAGGCCCGGGAGCGTGCTGTCGTGGCATTGCCGGCGGGAGACAACACGCGCCACCTACGGTGACCGGCAGCTCCAACGCCAGCGCCACAGAAGGACAAAAGCCCCACTTGGGTGCCGAAGCGAACTCTCCCAGCACAGCGCACACGCCAACACATCCGCACAGCTGCGATACAAACCACCAGCGAGAACCGCTGGGGCGACCGAGCAGCAGACGGCGTCGCGGCGCCGAGCGCCGGGCGGCGGCGCATCCTCAACGCACACAGTCCTCAATCGGACCAGCACACTGCAGATGTCCACCGCGCTTCGCACCGGGCCCGCGAGGACCTACTTTGGCCGCACGGCGCCGCGCGCAGGGTGCGCCGGCGCGCAGCTGCGACGCCTGCCGCGTCCGTCGGCCGGCGCGCCTGCCACTGGCCGCCCCCACCAGCCGGCTGTAGCGCGTGCGCCCACGCACCGCGCGGCCAGCACGCCGGGAGGCGCCCCCTCACCGGCCGGGGACGGTCCCACCCAGCCACCGCCGCGTATCGCTTCACACCCAGATGCCGTTCAGTTTCGTCGGCATGGTGGGTATCGCTGGAACAACCGGTTAGTACCTCAACCTATCGTCGCCATCACC
>NW_025726964.1:75000-77500 GCF_021461385.2 Schistocerca piceifrons | reverse complement strand
GCACGAGCACGCACGAGGCGGTCGCACGCCTTCAGCTCGCCCCACCGGCAGGACGTCCCACGATACATGCCAGTTAAACACCGACGGGCGGTGAACCAACAGCGTGGGACACAAATCCAACTACGAGCTTTTTAACCGCAACAACTTTAATATACGCTATTGGAGCTGGAATTACCGCGGCTGCTGGCACCAGACTTGCCCTCCAATAGATACTCGTTAAAGGATTTAAAGTGTACTCATTCCGATTACGGGGCCTCGGATGAGTCCCGTATCGTTATTTTTCGTCACTACCTCCCCGTGCCGGGAGTGGGTAATTTGCGCGCCTGCTGCCTTCCTTGGATGTGGTAGCCGTTTCTCAGGCTCCCTCTCCGGAATCGAACCCTGATTCCCCGTTACCCGTTACAACCATGGTAGGCGCAGAACCTACCATCGACAGTTGATAAGGCAGACATTTGAAAGATGCGTCGCCGGTACGAGGACCGTGCGATCAGCCCAAAGTTATTCAGAGTCACCAAGGCAAACGGACCGGACGAGCCGACCGATTGGTTTTGATCTAATAAAAGCGTCCCTTCCATCTCTGGTCGGGACTCTGTTTGCATGTATTAGCTCTAGAATTACCACAGTTATCCAAGTAACGTGGGTACGATCTAAGGAACCATAACTGATTTAATGAGCCATTCGCGGTTTCACCTTAATGCGGCTTGTACTGAGACATGCATGGCTTAATCTTTGAGACAAGCATATGACTACTGGCAGGATCAACCAGGGAGCTGCGTCAACTAGAGCTGAGCAGCCGGCCGCCCGGGAGTGTGTCCCGGGGGCCCGCGCGAACACGCAAGCGTCCGCTCAATCATTCTGCAAACAGGAGGAGGCTGAGCTCCCCTGCACAATACACCTCGAAACCCTCTCAGGTCCCGGCGGCGCGCAGCGCCGTCCCAAGTACTTGGTCGGGTTCGAGAGAGGCGCAATCGCCCGGAGTTAGGCGAGTAGACGCTTTCGGTGCGACCACCCGTGCTCCCAACTGAGCTTGCCGCTGCCGACAGAGGCCCGGGAGCGTGCTGTCGTGGCATTGCCGGCGGGAGACAACACGCGCCACCTACGGTGACCGGCAGCTCCAACGCCAGCGCCACAGAAGGACAAAAGCCCCACTTGGGTGCCGAAGCGAACTCTCCCAGCACAGCGCACGCGCCAACACATCCGCACAGCTGCGATACAAACCACCAGCGAGAACCGCTGGGGCGACCGAGCAGCAGACGGCGTCGCGGCGCCGAGCGCCGGGCGGCGGCGCATCCTCAACGCACACAGTCCTCAATCGGACCAGCACACTGAAGATGTCCACCGCGCTTCGCACCGGGCCCGCGAGGACCTACTTTGGCCGCACGGCGCCGCGCGCAGGGTGCGCCGGCGCGCAGCTGCGACGCCTGCCGCGTCCGTCGGCCGGCGCGCCTGCCACTGGCCGCCCCCACCAGCCGGCTGTAGCGCGTGCGCCCACGCACCGCGCGGCCAGCACGCCGGGAGGCGCCCCCTCACCGGCCGGGGACGGTCCCACCCAGCCACCGCCGCGTATCGCTTCACACCCAGATGCCGTTCAGTTTCGTCGGCATGGTGGGTATCGCTGGAACAACCGGTTAGTACCTCAACCTATCGTCGCCATCACCGATTCACCCCTAGCGAGAACAACCGCACCACAACAGGTTACCATTTGTTCATTTGCGTAACTTCACCAGAAAACGCAGGCGTCCATCGCCATTTGCAACTTCAACGATTATTGCATGCCTGTGTCAGGTGTCACGCCACACTACGTCTGCCCACATACACGCAACAAAATGTGCACGCCTAGACAATACGTGGAAGGTGGCCCCCGTACGTATGCGATGTCCATTGCTCGAACGACTGTCAACCGGCCTCTGTAGCATGTCGCAGATATGGAACGCGGTGCACCATGCCATCACGGTGTGTGAGGAGAGACGACTAGGTCCGAATACATCAACAGACAGCTCATGCTGATCGCCATCCACGGCGTCCGTTCCTCCCACACGTCTCTATGGCGTACCACACTGCAATCCAGCTCTCATAGGGAGACGACACGTAGCTGCGTGCACAATATTTGCACTGTATGGTCCGCCGTTTTTGGGCGCAGTCGTTGTGCGGTCACACATGTGCCACGATGTATCATTCAGTACATAAGGACGAATGTGCAGTACAGATTGTGGTTCACGCGTACGACATCAGCGGACAGTTGACACAGGCCGCACCACAACGTAGCCTGAGTACGTCGCATGCGAAGGGCATTGAACATGCAAACTTCTCACCAACCAGCTTGCGAAGGCAGGGGGCAAGGTGGGGACGTGGGGAGGGGCGGCATGTACGTCCTGCTGCCATCCACATTACAGTGTACAGCAGGAGCATGTGGAAAGTGAGCAAGACTTGCAAGGTGTTTAACATGAAGCGATACACAGGGGTGCGGGCAGTGCGAGTAGCGAACTATATTGCGAGGGTT
>NW_025726964.1:65000-70000 GCF_021461385.2 Schistocerca piceifrons | reverse complement strand
TAAGAAGTGTACCACTCCCAGTGTTATAGTCAGATGTCTCATCTTGAGCCTCTCTCGGACACTGGGAAAGAAGTCAAAGACCCTTCTCCCCGTGTCTGAGGACTGCCACTGCTCTTGCCAAATGTCTGTAATTTTTTCTCTGATATCCCTGATATTGTTCATGTGTTCTCCTATAAGTGCTGTAACTTTTTCGTGTTCCCGTTTTTGGATCCAGTGTATTGCTGCATGTTGCCTGATCATTAAATCCAGCGGGTGAAGTCCCATTATTACTAACAAAGCATCCGTTGGTGTGGTGCTGAAGGCACCAACACACCGCATGATTACATTTCGCTGTATTCGTTTGATGACACGTGCTGGTTTCACCTGAGTGAGCCTGTGCGCCCACGCGCTGGAACCATACCCCACAACTGGTATCAGTATACAGTTGTTGTACATTTTGGTTGCCCCTGGGGGCAGATGGAAACGTCTTTGAGCAATACTGATCAGTTTGTTAAATATTGAGAGGGATTTGGTGGCCACATGGTCAATGTGCGGAGCATAGCTCCACGCCTCATCCATGAGGACGCCCAAGTATCTTGCAGACCTAGATCTCGCAACTAAT
Source organism: Schistocerca piceifrons (assembly GCF_021461385.2). Classification (NCBI taxonomy): domain Eukaryota; kingdom Metazoa; phylum Arthropoda; class Insecta; order Orthoptera; family Acrididae; genus Schistocerca; species Schistocerca piceifrons. Next base: position 69,399 of record NW_025726964.1, on the reverse strand, counting down.
CTATTATCCAGCCGCACGACTGGATCACGGGCCAGCTTTCCTTTTAAGAGAATGTAATTTGATTTTTGTGGTGCAACTTGTAGTTTTGATTTTTGGCACCATTGCATTAAGATCTCAGATGCTTGTACTGTTTTATTCTCTATTTCAGCACGACTATCTCCTTCGACCATGATGAAAAGATCGTCTGCATACGCCACTGCTCCCAGTACCGTGTCGTTCCCATTCAAAGTTGTCAGCAGGGGGTCCATGTTTACATCCCAGAACACGGGGCCACACACAGAGCCCTGCGGGCAGCCCTTCGAGATGTCTTTCAACATCACGGCACCAGGAGCCGTGATTTTCGCAACTCTTTTCCGGCAGTAATCCCTCAGGCAACCATATAGTGCCGCCGGGCACTCCATTTCCCGTAACTGGGAGAAGAGCGCCGGCCACCACAGGTTGTCGAAGGCGCCGGAAATGTCCACCATGATGCCCAGGACATATTTCCTCGTGGATGAGTGCACAGTACTTGCTACTTTATTTATGGCATCAGATGTAGACTTGCCCTTTCTGAACCCGTACTGCAATTCACTCATACCACGAAGAAGCCTGTGGCTAGACAGTCTAGACATCAGAAGCTTCTCAAAGGTTTTGCCCAAAACGTCAAGTAAACAGATGGGCCTATAGGATTTTGCAAGTGTAGGGTCCTTATCTTGTCCCTTTTTTATTATAACTACCTCTGCTGTTTTCCAGCATGTTGGGAAGCTCCGCATTTCCAAACATCTGTTGTAAATTTTGGCAAGACTTGGTGCCAACTTTTGTGCTATGCACTGCAGTACTTCTGCTGGTATACCATCTGGCCCTGGGGCTTTCCGCCTCGCGAAGGATTTTATTGCTTGTACCACCTCCTCTTGCGAGAAGGGGTAGACTTGTAGGTTGTTGTTGTATATTATTTGATCTTGCTGTCGTATCTCCCTCTGCAGCTCAGTGTCCATGTCAGGTCGGTCGTCCGGTAGGAGCACATGAAGTAACTCCTCAGCAGTTTGTCTCCAGTCAATTGTCATGTCGTCAGTGTCTTCCTTTTTGATTGTGGAGAGCTGCATTGGGGAGTGTATTTTCTCCCTCACGATTTTGTATGGCATGCCCCAAGGGTCCAGGGTAAGATGTTCCTTTACGAAGTCTTCCCAACTCTGCTGTCTATGTTGGTTTAGGGTATCCTTAAAGACCCTCTTCTGTCTTCTATATATGGTGAGATGGAATTGTCTTTCTGCCTGGGCGAAAGCCCTTTGATAGTTCCTGCGTGCTCTACGCATAGACTGCCTGAGCCGCGACAGCTCCGGAGTCCATGGCGCAGTCGCTTTCCGAATGAGACGTCTTTTCACTGGTATCGCTACGGCGATAGCCGTCTTTATAGAGGTAGTTAGGGCCTCTACTGCCTCTTCCACGTTAAATTCAATTCCGAGCTCTGGAGGATCGAACTCCGCCTCCAGAAGGTCCCAATTGGCTCTCCCGTAGTCATAACGCATTGTCCACTCTGCTGGCACGCGGTCCTCCTCCACAGATATGTCGAATTCAATGACATTGTGGTCACTCGTGGTTATAGCGTCATGTGTTTTCCAATTCAAAATTTTATTAGCAATACCCATTGAGGTTAGTGTGATGTCAATAAAAGATGCTGCCCCGGCTCGGCTCCTATAGGTAGGAGGGTTGCCGGGGAGATTCGCAACATTCAAATTTTGTTCCATGATTAAATCTTCTAATTCAATTCCTCTGTGGTCTTGTACCGGGCTGTGCCAGAGCGGTGATTTAGCATTTGCATCCATTGATATTATTATATGCTTGTCTTGTAAGACTCTTAATGCTGTCCGCAATTGTCCCAGGTAGATATCAATATTATGTCTGTACTGGCAATACAAACTCATTAAATACAAACTGTGTCCTTTTAAATTGACTTCTACAACCGTAAGGTGTGTAGTACATAATTGAGTAATTACAGTTGTTTTGATTAGATTACTTAAAATTATAATTGACGTCATTGGTTGCTGGCCTGAGGCAATCACCTGTGCGTTAACGGGAAAGCCAGGAATCCTTCCCGAGACGGAGTATGGTTCTTGTATTAATAAGATGTCTACTTTGTGTTCCTCTGTTAATCTTCTTAATTCATGTAAGACTAACTGACTTCTCATTGCATTTACCTGAAACACTCTAAAGTGCATCAGGATACCTTGTATGGAAATGACTATTTGGCCAGGTTTGGGCAGGATCAAAAGCGATCCTGCCATACATCATTACCATGTCATTGTATATCTTTTTTAGGTCAAAAACCCTACCCCTTCGAGCAAAAACTTTCGATACGAGTTCCTCTAGTTGTTTGAACTCAAGAGGTATGTTTGCTGCGGCAAGCTGGATGCAATCTGCATCCTCCAGAGCAGGGAATGTTATCCTTCTTCCTCTGGGATACCCGGTTCTCACCAGCTGCCTAAGAGCCACCGTCAAGATTGCTGGATCTTCTAAACGTGATAGTCTTAATGTCTCCTCACATATACCGTAAGTATTCCCAGGGGGACAATTATTATAAGTCCGTTTTCTTACAGAGGAATCTACATCTACAATGTCAGAGTCTATGTTCTCTTTCTCCTTGCCTCCACCAATTACTTCTACTTTTACAGTTTCCAATACTACTTGTTCTACAGAGTTTTTTGACGTATTTTTTGTGCCACCACCTATTTCAGTTTTGTCTAGTTGCAAGTCTTTTAGTGCTTGATATGTCTTCTCTGCAGAGTGTCCAGCAGCCGAACCGGTGCCGGGCGCCGATGTCCTCCCCCTTGAGGCCAGGAAGCCCCCGACCTGGCAGGAGAAGTCCGCCGCCCCGCCCGACTCCGCCGCCACAGCCGAGACCCCCCTCCTGTCGGCCAGAAAAGACCCGACCTGACAGGAGAAGTCTACCATTTCCGGCTGCACAGCAGGAACTGGAACAAAGTAAGAAGCGTTAATTTCATCATCTTCATCCAAAGATGATTGTGATCTCCACCTTCTCCATCTTTCTGCATCCCGTGCTACTTTGCTAGGTGACTTCCGTTTCTGGACTTTTCGGCTAGTCGCCATAGTCAGTCCTTTGAATCAATCTTTGTAGTAACAACTTGTATGTCATGCACTCCCTTCCTGGGGAGTGACAGACCCTTTTTCTGTACCTACAAGGGATGCATGTTTCTCGTTTATCACAAGATTTTTTGTCATGGCCATCCTCGCCACATCTTCCACAGACTGAGTTTTGGAAATTACAATACTTGGCCACATGGCCATAATCCTGGCACTTTGTGCATTTTGCCAGTGCTGTATAGTCTTTAACTGAAATCGCTGTGTATCCTATATATAATTTATTTGTTTTGACTATTATTTTTCTGAGATCGGGTGCCACCTCTACGGCATGATGTACCGTAGGCCGATCTCGTGGCCCTGTTTTAAAACGTAACTTGAATTTCTCAATAAATTCTTCTTTAGTCATGATTTCCTCAAAGTTCTGTTCATACGCACAATTGATGACGTCGTCCTGCGACATGTACGTCGGGACGTCGTACATCATCATAAGTGGTCTTCGTTTCTTTGGTTTCTCGCAAACAAAGGAGTCATTTAATTTCTTGTTTGCTAATAGTTTGTCACAGTCCTCAGTTGAGGCTAATTCAACTATTAGTATGTTTTTGGTCGTTCTGACATTGTTTATTTTAATTTTGTCTGTTCTCGGATTAATACTTTTCTCAAAATTCTCTTTAGCCTTCTTAACGTCTTCACCTTTTTTCGGTTTGACAAAAATGGTTGGTACAGTTTTCTCTATGTTCTGTCTTATTGTTTCTTGAACTGTCTTTTTAGGTTGGGTCACTGCTGCAACTGCAGCATACGACCTTTGCGGTTTCTGTAGTTCATTGCGGAGCCGCTCATTTTCGGCTTTCACTTCCGCATACTGTCCTTCTAGTTTAGCGTGGGCAAGAGCCCAATTGGCTATGTCCTCTTTCAATGCCCTAATCTGGTCGGCATTTATTTTTCCATGCCTGACACTCCGATCCAATAATCGGAGGAAGGAGGCATGTCTTTCCATAACTGACTGATTCGGATTTCTCTCGTCAATAAGAGCATCATGCTCCGAAAGCGCCGATTCACTCTCCGTTTGTTCTGCCATGTTTGCCAAGAAGAGTGAAAAAATTGGGGCCCGTCTGTTACCCCCGACCGGCACCTCTGGCATGGGGGGGGGCTAATGGCAGCTCGCCCACCGGTCCCGCCCCTGGACCAAGGGCACACGTGAGCTGCTAGGTTGAGCGTGCCGTTTCCAACACACTCGTCCTCTTCGACGGCCTTGCCATCGCAGTTTTCATCCCTCCCTCCCCGGCAAGTGCCCCCCGCACTCCGGGAAGGCGGATTCACCTTC
>NW_025726964.1:55000-60000 GCF_021461385.2 Schistocerca piceifrons | reverse complement strand
TACCCCGACCTTTCGGCCTAGGAAGACACGCTGATTCCTTCAGTGTAGCGCGCGTGCGGCCCAGAACATCTAAGGGCATCACAGACCTGTTATTGCTCAATCTCGTGCGGCTAGAAGCCGCCTGTCCCTCTAAGAAGAAAAGTAATCGCTGACAGCACGAAGGATGTCACGCGACTAGTTAGCAGGCTAGAGTCTCGTTCGTTATCGGAATTAACCAGACAAATCGCTCCACCAACTAAGAACGGCCATGCACCACCACCCACCGAATCAAGAAAGAGCTATCAATCTGTCAATCCTTCCGGTGTCCGGGCCTGGTGAGGTTTCCCGTGTTGAGTCAAATTAAGCCGCAGGCTCCACTCCTGGTGGTGCCCTTCCGTCAATTCCTTTAAGTTTCAGCTTTGCAACCATACTTCCCCCGGAACCCAAAAGCTTTGGTTTCCCGGAGGCTGCCCGCCGAGTCATCGGAGGAACTGCGGCGGATCGCTGGCTGGCATCGTTTATGGTTAGAACTAGGGCGGTATCTGATCGCCTTCGAACCTCTAACTTTCGTTCTTGATTAATGAAAACATACTTGGCAAATGCTTTCGCTTCTGTTCGTCTTGCGACGATCCAAGAATTTCACCTCTAACGTCGCAATACGAATGCCCCCGCCTGTCCCTATTAATCATTACCTCGGGTTCCGAAAACCAACAAAATAGAACCGAGGTCCTATTCCATTATTCCATGCACACAGTATTCAGGCGGGCTTGCCTGCTTTAAGCACTCTAATTTGTTCAAAGTAAACGTGCCGGCCCACCGAGACACTCAATAAAGAGCACCCTGGTAGGATTTCAACGGGGTCCGCCTCGGGACGCACGAGCACGCACGAGGCGGTCGCACGCCTTCAGCTCGCCCCACCGGCAGGACGTCCCACGATACATGCCAGTTAAACACCGACGGGCGGTGAACCAACAGCGTGGGACACAAATCCAACTACGAGCTTTTTAACCGCAACAACTTTAATATACGCTATTGGAGCTGGAATTACCGCGGCTGCTGGCACCAGACTTGCCCTCCAATAGATACTCGTTAAAGGATTTAAAGTGTACTCATTCCGATTACGGGGCCTCGGATGAGTCCCGTATCGTTATTTTTCGTCACTACCTCCCCGTGCCGGGAGTGGGTAATTTGCGCGCCTGCTGCCTTCCTTGGATGTGGTAGCCGTTTCTCAGGCTCCCTCTCCGGAATCGAACCCTGATTCCCCGTTACCCGTTACAACCATGGTAGGCGCAGAACCTACCATCGACAGTTGATAAGGCAGACATTTGAAAGATGCGTCGCCGGTACGAGGACCGTGCGATCAGCCCAAAGTTATTCAGAGTCACCAAGGCAAACGGACCGGACGAGCCGACCGATTGGTTTTGATCTAATAAAAGCGTCCCTTCCATCTCTGGTCGGGACTCTGTTTGCATGTATTAGCTCTAGAATTACCACAGTTATCCAAGTAACGTGGGTACGATCTAAGGAACCATAACTGATTTAATGAGCCATTCGCGGTTTCACCTTAATGCGGCTTGTACTGAGACATGCATGGCTTAATCTTTGAGACAAGCATATGACTACTGGCAGGATCAACCAGGGAGCTGCGTCAACTAGAGCTGAGCAGCCGGCCGCCCGGGAGTGTGTCCCGGGGGCCCGCGCGAACACGCAAGCGTCCGCTCAATCATTCTGCAAACAGGAGGAGGCTGAGCTCCCCTGCACAATACACCTCGAAACCCTCTCAGGTCCCGGCGGCGCGCAGCGCCGTCCCAAGTACTTGGTCGGGTTCGAGAGAGGCGCAATCGCCCGGAGTTAGGCGAGTAGACGCTTTCGGTGCGACCACCCGTGCTCCCAACTGAGCTTGCCGCTGCCGACAGAGGCCCGGGAGCGTGCTGTCGTGGCATTGCCGGCGGGAGACAACACGCGCCACCTACGGTGACCGGCAGCTCCAACGCCAGCGCCACAGAAGGACAAAAGCCCCACTTGGGTGCCGAAGCGAACTCTCCCAGCACAGCGCACGCGCCAACACATCCGCACAGCTGCGATACAAACCACCAGCGAGAACCGCTGGGGCGACCGAGCAGCAGACGGCGTCGCGGCGCCGAGCGCCGGGCGGCGGCGCATCCTCAACGCACACAGTCCTCAATCGGACCAGCACACTGAAGATGTCCACCGCGCTTCGCACCGGGCCCGCGAGGACCTACTTTGGCCGCACGGCGCCGCGCGCAGGGTGCGCCGGCGCGCAGCTGCGACGCCTGCCGCGTCCGTCGGCCGGCGCGCCTGCCACTGGCCGCCCCCACCAGCCGGCTGTAGCGCGTGCGCCCACGCACCGCGCGGCCAGCACGCCGGGAGGCGCCCCCTCACCGGCCGGGGACGGTCCCACCCAGCCACCGCCGCGTATCGCTTCACACCCAGATGCCGTTCAGTTTCGTCGGCATGGTGGGTATCGCTGGAACAACCGGTTAGTACCTCAACCTATCGTCGCCATCACCGATTCACCCCTAGCGAGAACAACCGCACCACAACAGGTTACCATTTGTTCATTTGCGTAACTTCACCAGAAAACGCAGGCGTCCATCGCCATTTGCAACTTCAACGATTATTGCATGCCTGTGTCAGGTGTCACGCCACACTACGTCTGCCCACATACACGCAACAAAATGTGCACGCCTAGACAATACGTGGAAGGTGGCCCCCGTACGTATGCGATGTCCATTGCTCGAACGACTGTCAACCGGCCTCTGTAGCATGTCGCAGATATGGAACGCGGTGCACCATGCCATCACGGTGTGTGAGGAGAGACGACTAGGTCCGAATACATCAACAGACAGCTCATGCTGATCGCCATCCACGGCGTCCGTTCCTCCCACACGTCTCTATGGCGTACCACACTGCAATCCAGCTCTCATAGGGAGACGACACGTAGCTGCGTGCACAATATTTGCACTGTATGGTCCGCCGTTTTTGGGCGCAGTCGTTGTGCGGTCACACATGTGCCACGATGTATCATTCAGTACATAAGGACGAATGTGCAGTACAGATTGTGGTTCACGCGTACGACATCAGCGGACAGTTGACACAGGCCGCACCACAACGTAGCCTGAGTACGTCGCATGCGAAGGGCATTGAACATGCAAACTTCTCACCAACCAGCTTGCGAAGGCAGGGGGCAAGGTGGGGACGTGGGGAGGGGCGGCATGTACGTCCTGCTGCCATCCACATTACAGTGTACAGCAGGAGCATGTGGAAAGTGAGCAAGACTTGCAAGGTGTTTAACATGAAGCGATACACAGGGGTGCGGGCAGTGCGAGTAGCGAACTATATTGCGAGGGTTGCGGGTGGGCAACACTACAGTAATTGAACGAGTCGTATAACAATTACAGAGCAGGTTTAGGCGACAACGTGGGTTACGTTAAGGCGACAACATGGGTTAGGTTAAGGCACAACATGGGTTAGGTTAAGGCACAACATGGGTTAGGTTAAGGCACAACATGGGTTAGGTTAAGGCACAACATGGGTTAGGTTAAGGCACAACATGGGTTAGGTTAAGGCACAACATGGGTTAGGTTAAGGCACAACATGGGTTAGGTTAAGGCACAACATGGGTTAGGTTGAGGCACAACATGGGTTAGGTTAAGGCACAACATGGGTTAGGTTGAGGCACAACATGGGTTAGGTTGAGGCACAACATGGGTTAGGTTGAGGCACAACATGGGTTAGGTTAAGGTACAACATGGGTTAGGTTAAGGTACAACATGGGTTAGGTTAAGGTACAACATGGGTTAGGTTAAGGTACAACATGGGTTAGGTTAAGGTACAACATGGGTTAGGTTAAGGTACAACATAGGTTAGGTTAAGGTACAACATAGGTTAGGTTAAGGTACAACATAGGTTAGGTTAAGGTACAACATAGGTTAGGTTAAGGTACAACATAGGTTAGGTTAAGGTACAACATAGGTTAGGTTAAGGTACAACATAGGTTAGGTTAAGGTACAACATAGGTTAGGTTAGGTTAGGTTAGGTTACACGTTGTTGTACGGAAAGGTGTAGGGGGGGGGGGGGCGGGGGCGGCAGGTTCGTTGATAGTGATTATAGTAAGTGAATGCTTGTGACATGATCAGATTTGTCACGTCAGGATGCACCTTTGGCTTATTAGAGGCGGCGCTCCAATTCTATGCTTGTGTGAGACCTGTGTCTTTGACTCATGTCATTGTTTGTGCGCTGTGACAGGAGGTACTATTGTGATGTTGGGTGCACCGTTGTATAGGACATGTGTGGGTGTTGGTGCCTGGTCTGCGCAATGGTGGATGTCGAAAGGCTGGGATATTGTATTTTCCGCACGGACCTCCTGGTCTGGTTGTGATAGTGTGGATTGTGTAATGTGGCGGAGAAGATGCACTGGATGTTGTTCCATGCTGGTGCTTACATATTGTATGTGCGCCTGTTAGAAGCAGAGAGTGGTGCGTGATCAGAGTGTCTGGCTGACGTGTGGTTCCCATTTTGGGCAGACTCTTTCAGCATGTATACGGACAGTTGTGTATATTTGCTGTAGTTTGATGGCTCTGCATTGATTACTAATCAGCGCCGTGTGTACGGGTAATCTGGTTCCAGTCCAAAATGTTCCATCTGTGTACATTAGTGACAAAGACTCCCCCCATGCAGTGGGGCTCGGTCTGTTATAACTCTTCCGCGTAATATATTTGCCCCACGTTTTTGCGACTGCGAGTGCGAGTGCAACGCGCATGGGGACCGACATGCTGATGGCTCGGTATCGGACGCCGTACAGTGAGCAACGCGATCGCGTCTCTCGCTCGTAAGTGGTACAGGTCGCGGCTCATGTATACGGACAGCGGGAATGTCGCATATTGGAAATAACTCTTCATGAAACGCAAGTTATAGGGGTGGATTGCACTTTACGAGTGCGGGAAACGTCCGCCGTTCATCCGCTGGAGGTGCGAGTTTGGCGGTTGGGGTGGTGCACG
>NW_025726964.1:45000-47500 GCF_021461385.2 Schistocerca piceifrons | reverse complement strand
GACAGTTGATAAGGCAGACATTTGAAAGATGCGTCGCCGGTACGAGGACCGTGCGATCAGCCCAAAGTTATTCAGAGTCACCAAGGCAAACGGACCGGACGAGCCGACCGATTGGTTTTGATCTAATAAAAGCGTCCCTTCCATCTCTGGTCGGGACTCTGTTTGCATGTATTAGCTCTAGAATTACCACAGTTATCCAAGTAACGTGGGTACGATCTAAGGAACCATAACTGATTTAATGAGCCATTCGCGGTTTCACCTTAATGCGGCTTGTACTGAGACATGCATGGCTTAATCTTTGAGACAAGCATATGACTACTGGCAGGATCAACCAGGGAGCTGCGTCAACTAGAGCTGAGCAGCCGGCCGCCCGGGAGTGTGTCCCGGGGGCCCGCGCGAACACGCAAGCGTCCGCTCAATCATTCTGCAAACAGGAGGAGGCTGAGCTCCCCTGCACAATACACCTCGAAACCCTCTCAGGTCCCGGCGGCGCGCAGCGCCGTCCCAAGTACTTGGTCGGGTTCGAGAGAGGCGCAATCGCCCGGAGTTAGGCGAGTAGACGCTTTCGGTGCGACCACCCGTGCTCCCAACTGAGCTTGCCGCTGCCGACAGAGGCCCGGGAGCGTGCTGTCGTGGCATTGCCGGCGGGAGACAACACGCGCCACCTACGGTGACCGGCAGCTCCAACGCCAGCGCCACAGAAGGACAAAAGCCCCACTTGGGTGCCGAAGCGAACTCTCCCAGCACAGCGCACGCGCCAACACATCCGCACAGCTGCGATACAAACCACCAGCGAGAACCGCTGGGGCGACCGAGCAGCAGACGGCGTCGCGGCGCCGAGCGCCGGGCGGCGGCGCATCCTCAACGCACACAGTCCTCAATCGGACCAGCACACTGAAGATGTCCACCGCGCTTCGCACCGGGCCCGCGAGGACCTACTTTGGCCGCACGGCGCCGCGCGCAGGGTGCGCCGGCGCGCAGCTGCGACGCCTGCCGCGTCCGTCGGCCGGCGCGCCTGCCACTGGCCGCCCCCACCAGCCGGCTGTAGCGCGTGCGCCCACGCACCGCGCGGCCAGCACGCCGGGAGGCGCCCCCTCACCGGCCGGGGACGGTCCCACCCAGCCACCGCCGCGTATCGCTTCACACCCAGATGCCGTTCAGTTTCGTCGGCATGGTGGGTATCGCTGGAACAACCGGTTAGTACCTCAACCTATCGTCGCCATCACCGATTCACCCCTAGCGAGAACAACCGCACCACAACAGGTTACCATTTGTTCATTTGCGTAACTTCACCAGAAAACGCAGGCGTCCATCGCCATTTGCAACTTCAACGATTATTGCATGCCTGTGTCAGGTGTCACGCCACACTACGTCTGCCCACATACACGCAACAAAATGTGCACGCCTAGACAATACGTGGAAGGTGGCCCCCGTACGTATGCGATGTCCATTGCTCGAACGACTGTCAACCGGCCTCTGTAGCATGTCGCAGATATGGAACGCGGTGCACCATGCCATCACGGTGTGTGAGGAGAGACGACTAGGTCCGAATACATCAACAGACAGCTCATGCTGATCGCCATCCACGGCGTCCGTTCCTCCCACACGTCTCTATGGCGTACCACACTGCAATCCAGCTCTCATAGGGAGACGACACGTAGCTGCGTGCACAATATTTGCACTGTATGGTCCGCCGTTTTTGGGCGCAGTCGTTGTGCGGTCACACATGTGCCACGATGTATCATTCAGTACATAAGGACGAATGTGCAGTACAGATTGTGGTTCACGCGTACGACATCAGCGGACAGTTGACACAGGCCGCACCACAACGTAGCCTGAGTACGTCGCATGCGAAGGGCATTGAACATGCAAACTTCTCACCAACCAGCTTGCGAAGGCAGGGGGCAAGGTGGGGACGTGGGGAGGGGCGGCATGTACGTCCTGCTGCCATCCACATTACAGTGTACAGCAGGAGCATGTGGAAAGTGAGCAAGACTTGCAAGGTGTTTAACATGAAGCGATACACAGGGGTGCGGGCAGTGCGAGTAGCGAACTATATTGCGAGGGTTGCGGGTGGGCAACACTACAGTAATTGAACGAGTCGTATAACAATTACAGAGCAGGTTTAGGCGACAACGTGGGTTACGTTAAGGCGACAACATGGGTTAGGTTAAGGCACAACATGGGTTAGGTTAAGGCACAACATGGGTTAGGTTAAGGCACAACATGGGTTAGGTTAAGGCACAACATGGTTAGGTTAAGGCACAACATGGGTTAGGTTAAGGCACAACATGGGTTAGGTTAAGGCACAACATGGGTTAGGTTAAGGCACAACATGGGTTAGGTTGAGGCACAACATGGGTTAGGTTAAGGCACAACATGGGTTAGGTTGAGGCACAACATGGGTTAGGTTGAGGCACAACATGGGTTAGGTTGAGGCACAACATGGGTTAGGTTAAGGTACAACATGGGTTAGGTTAAGGTACAACATGGGTTAGGT
>NW_025726964.1:32500-40000 GCF_021461385.2 Schistocerca piceifrons | reverse complement strand
TGTGAACCAGAGTCTTTCATCCAGAGTTACACCAAGATATGTAAACTCTGCAACGAACTTGATATTTCCTCCGTCGAAGGGAATTGTTGGTGGTCTGTGACTGTCAAATCTGCCCTTGATGGTCATGGCAACCGTCTTATGTTTGGATATCCCTAGCTTGTTTTCGGTGGTCCATCTGCTTACGTCGCCCAGCGCGATTTTTGCTCTGTCCTCTATCTGTTTCCTGCTCTGACCCTTAATGATGATTGCGAGGTCATCCGCATATGCCACTTTTGTCCATTGCTCGTCTTCTTTTTCAATCACAATCTCATCAAAGACGAGATTCCACAGGAAAGGACCGCAAATAGAGCCTTGTGGACAGCCCTTTGTGATCAATTTTTCTACACAGCCAGCCCTACTTTGGACCATAACCTTCCGGTTTTTAAAGTAATCTGCCATTAAGTCATACAAATTACGCGGGCACTGGATTGCTCTCAGACGCCTCATAACACTAGGCCACCATAAGTTGTCAAAGGCCCCTGCTATATCTACAAATATTACTACCACATACTTCTCCTCACAATCCACACTACCCATCACTTGCCTAATAGCCATTTCTGTCGATGCGCCTTTTCGAAACCCAAACTGGTTGTGGGCCTTGATATTTGAATCATCATAGCGTTTTTCCAGACGACTGACTACCAACCTTTCCAAAATTTTCCCTAAGATAGATAGAAGGCATATTGGACGGTAGGATTTAGGCTCATCCCTAGGTTTGTCTATTGATTTCAGCAATATGCAGACATTTCCCTCCTTCCACGTATCTGGGACTCTTCTTTCCTGTAGACATTTTTTGTATAAATCTGAGAGAAGATGGGGACTGGTGTGCCAAACTCTTTTTATAATAACGTCATCAATACCATCCGGACCTGTTGCCTTCCCTGATTTGCAAGCCTTTATTGCTGCCCCTATTTCTTCTAGTGTGAATTCTGGGTCAAGGTCCACATTGTCATAGTCGTTGTTGTCAGTTTTCACAGCTTGTTGGTCATCTGTGTCCTGTTCTGGGTTGTCATCAGGAAGCAGGTTCTGTAATAATGACCGTACAGTCTCCTCCCAAGTCATTGTAGGAGTCTGGTCTTTTGTTTTTATATTACTCAGCACGTTTTCTGTCCCATGTTTTGGCCGAATTATCTTTCTCACTATGGCCCACGGGTCATTCTGATCGCAGTCAGTGACCCATTTCTTCCAGGTCTCCTCTTTGGCTTTAGCAATTTCCTTATTGTAGTTGTTTTTCACTCTATTGTAAGTTTGTTTTGCTACTTCTATGTCTGGTGCATTATTATTTTTACGTGCTCGTTGCAGACTTCGTCGTGCTGAAATGGTGTCACGTCGCAGGTTAGCAAGTGTTGCATTCCACCATGGCACTGGATTCTGCACCTGTGTCCTCTTTCTCATTGATCGGCTACAGCTCTCGTGGATTGCTGCCTGTAGCCTTGTGACCATTTCATTAACTCCTACATTTTGGCTTTGTGGCCAGTGGGCTGTGGACCTGATGAGATGCTGGTCAAAGATGGGCCACTTTGCGAAGCTTGTGTTGTAGGTGACAAGTTCCACAGTAGCTCTCGCTCTTTGAGGTACCACGAAATCATATGTTATTGCCCTGTGGTCACTTGACGTCCATTCTTCATGAACCATCCACTTGCACACCGCTTTGGCAGCTGGAGGTGTGCAGAGTGTGATGTCAATATTGCTCTCCCCATTTGGGCCAGAAAATGTAGTTAGCTCTGACCTCTCATTCATTATTATCAGCCCGTGTTGTGAAATGAAGTCTTCAAGCGTTCTGCCTGCTGCATCCATCGTTGAGCTGTGCCAGATTGGTGAGTTTGCATTTGTGTCCATCCCTATTATAACTGGTTTTCCTGGCAGTTTGTCGAGGATAATCTCCAGTTGATGGAGAAAAAGATCTATGGGTGATCCATATTGGCAATATATGCTGGCAATGTAGATGTCACCAAAGGCTCCATTTATGTTGGCAGCAGCTATGTGCATGTTGCAGAAGCTTGTCAACTGCAAAGCAGTTACTGTTTGTGACTTAACTGCTATTGCTGCCTTGGGTGGTTCGTCTTTGGGGCTGTAGATCAGCTGGAAGTTTGATGGGTACCCAAATACTTTGTTATTTACGCAGTAGGGTTCCTGGATCATTAGCACATCTATATTTTCTTCGCTGATTCGCTGTGCCAATTGATTTGGGACGATTCTTGCTCTTTGCCCATTTATTTGAAGGATCCTTATTGCCTTTTCTTGTGTATCTGTCCGTGGTCTTCTTCCAGGTTGTACTGCTACATTATTACTACATGCCATAGTCAATTGTGCTATGTATTATGGCCTTTATTCTATTGTATTCAGGGCAAGATTTCTCTGTCACTGCGTGGGTGTGTGCCTTCTTAGCCCGCTTACAGTTTGCACATTGGGCTGGTTGGTCCTTCTTTGAGCACTCCTTAAAAGTATGTCCTGGTGCTGCACAGTGGCCACAAATGGTTTCTGCATTCTTGCACTTTGCTGCTGTGTGGCCATGACCTTGGCACTTGTAGCACCTGCTTATATTGCTGTAGTTTTGTACCCTGTGCGAATTGCAGTTTATGTAGACCCTACCATATTGTACTATTTTGCTCCAGAGTTTTGGTGAGACTTCCAGTACCATGTTTGCTTCCTCACGGTTTCTTGGGCCAGTCTTGAACAGCACTCTTACGCCATCCATAACGTCTTCCTGTGTCACATTCATCCTGGAGAGGTTTCTCTCAAACAGTTCCATTTTGAGTTCATCTTCACTTGTATTCCTGTTTACATCAAAGATTATAATCTTTGGGGATCTTTTTTTTTGATCAGAGACTGTGATTCCTGATTGTGAGATGTCTTCACACTTCCTTATTTTCTCGACATCCTGATCATTAGGGACTTCAAGAACAATACCTTTGTCCTTTATTGACCTGCATTTGGAAATACGCACGTCTTTCAGTGATGTTGCAACAAGGTTCTTTACTGTTTCTTCAAGTTCCTTCTCAGTTTTCTTGACTCCTTCTGCCGGTTTTATCATTAGGACTTTAGGCTGTTGCGGTTTTATCAGCTGCTGTTTGGGTGCTGAAGGTTTTGCAGCCGCCTTGTTGGCATAGCTTTCAACCAGTGGCGGTGTTCCTGCTTGGGAGGCCTTCACACATCGCAACTCTGTTTTGAGTGCAAGAACCTCCATCTCATACTTCTTCAGCATCTGTTCATACACTGAGAGTTTTCCTAGGATAAACTTCTTCTGGGCATTGTTTATTTTATTTACTTCGTTAAACAAGAAGGCTTCCATCTCCTCTCTTATGTTTTCCATTGTCTGGAGGTCGGTACATGACGCTGAGTTGTCCTTGTCCCCAGGAGCAACCGAGTTTCGTCCAAGTTGACTTGCAGCGCCTACAGTGTCCTTAGTAGGCCCCATTTTGGGGCGATCACTATGGAGAGCTCAGTTTTCCGTGGGCAAGACTACCACTATCCCTGGATAACGAGCTTAGCAGGGCCTACACACGCGATCGCCAGTCACGACTTAAACCTGCAGCACATTTTCCTAACCTAACACACTGATAATGAGCACACTAATAATACACTAATATGGAACTTATGGACATGATGTTAAAGGAAAACGATAGCCTACAAGAATAATATGAAAACGGGCTGTGGACTTGGAGAACTCCTTGTAGCTCTCCTTTTCCTCACCTAAGTTTGCACTTCCTCGCAAGCTACGTGACACACATGTCTTTGCTTATGCGAAGGTAATTCCTAACCTAACAGACAAGTAAGAGAGTAGGGGCACACTTTGAAGGACAAACGTATAACCTAGCAGGATAATATATGCACCTTGCTGCAAATTTTCCTAACCTAACACACTAATAATGATCACACTAATAATACACTAATAATGAACATATGGACATGGTGGTTAAAAGGAAGACATTAGCCTACAAGAATGATATGAAAACAGTCTGTTGTGAACTTGGAGAAATGCTTGTAGCCCTCCTTCTCACCCAACTTTGCACTTGTTTGCAAGCTACATGACACACATGTCTTTACTTATTCGAAGGTAATTCCTAACCTAACAGACAAGTAAGAGAGTATGGGAACACTTTGCATGAGAAACATATAACCTAGTTGTTTTCTGTCCCTGAAAGAATACGCGCGTCCGCCAGTCACGCAACACACACAAACTACCTCTTTGGGAATAAATTTTCTAACCTAACACATAAATAATAAATTAATTGACACCGTATCAAGTAGCATACATGACACACATGTCTTTACTTATTCGAAGGTAATTCCTAACCTAACAGACAAGTAAGAGAGTATGGGAACACTTTGCATGAGAAACATATAACCTAGTTGTTTTCTGTCCCTGAAAGAATACGCGCGTCCGCCAGTCACGCAGCACATACAAACTACCTCTTTGGGAATAAATTTTCTAACCTAACACATAAATAATAAATTAATTGACACCGTATCAAGTAGCATACGAGTATAAAGCACCACAGTGTTTTTAAAAGCTTGGGTGATAGCTTAGGGCTCTCCACTTTCTCTCCTACATTTTGCGCGCTCTCGCAGACTGTGCAGCACCCACGACTTTACTTCTGCAAGTGTAGTTCCTAACCTAACAAATAACTAGCTACAATGAAGACATATTACGAGACAAAGTGATACAACCTACAAGAACACAGTAGACACATCCAAAACAGAAGCAACAATATATACTGCACAGCAGTATGTAATCTACTAGCCTAGCCTAGCCTTTTCTCGTTGGGAATCGAAAAGGTAGCAGTCGGGCAGGAAAACAGCGCGTTTAGAATTTACCTAAGCCTTAGCATTTCGATGGTAGGTGACGATATTCTGAGGCGCGCAGGAACTGCGGATTGTGACGGAAGAATGAGCTTATTTCTTAATCCGTGAAAGGAAAGGATGTGGTTAAGTACTCCATTTGGGAAGGGATTAAGCTGGCTATACGGCTCTGATGCTCAGTTCTCTGCACAAGAAGGCGCTAGCCCTATTTAGATAGGGACAGCGGGAATCTCGTTAATCCATTCATGCGCGTCACTAATTAGATGACGAGGCATTTGGCTATCAACAGCCGTCTTTATTCAAAATAATTTGAATAACACAAAATATATACATATATAGTACGTGGCAGGTGTTTTGACGCCATGTCCGCCACCGAGGTGGGGACTTACAGGGCGGTACCACAAAATACAAGTATAAAATTAACATACACATATACATATATATCAGTGCAGAAGAACACCAACAAAAAACACAAAATAAAGACACAAAGAAGGAAGAACAAAGACGGTTTATTCCTCCTGTGGATAGGCCCCAGGAGTCAAGGCGAAGAAAAATAACCAGCAGCCTAGCCGACGCCGACACGCTGCTTCGGGCTAGGGGCCGTCATACGCTCGAAAATCTTGTAACTTTTGCAGCAGCTCTGTAGTGTTCTTGTGCTCAGCACCGCCAGTTCTCGGGGTCGGAAGCCTAAGGCGGCGAGATCCCTCGCCGACGCTGGAGACCATACACCCCTCCAGTTCAACGTCGCGGTGGACACAATCACCTCCTCAACGTCACGGTGCAGGTTGGAGATGGCACGCCGGATGGACGGCGTGTCGTAGTAGGCCGCCTTCTGGGAGTGACACCAGTCGAGCCGGAGGTGGTCTCCGACTATCTGGGCGTCGACCACGCGGGCGATGCCGTCTTTGACCGCCACCACGTCAGGCTTGCGGATGCCCTCAGGTGTTCGGAGGTGGGGCTCCACAGAGACATTGAAGCCCCTCTGCGCGAGTCCACGGGCGACATAACGCACTACAGCGTCATGGCGCTTGACCCGGGACCCGTGCGTCCTAAAGCAAGCCTGAAGTACGTGGTTGGCGGTCTCCACGGCCTGGCACCCCGCGCGGCATCTGGTGTCCGCCTCCCGCCCGCGACTGCGCCGTGCCTTCGTAGGGAAGGCGTTGATGCGGGCGCGGAGGGCGTCGATGTACTCACGCCCAGATAGCAGGCGACTGGTGTCGGCGACCCACTGATGTTGGCCACTGACGGCGGCAGAAGATGACAGTGCCGCACCGTCAATGGCGATGTGTAGGCGCGCCGCCCACATTTCCCCAACCTGCGTTGACGATTTGAGGAGGTGGCCCTCCCACATTAGGTGGCGCTCCAGCACCTCGATCTCACGCTGCACCTCATCCATGCCTGCACCGTCGCAGGCTGGCCCTATCTTCTTCAGCGCCAGGAGACGGGACCGACGGAGGGTCGGACCCATCCATCGGCAAGATGGAATGCCGAGGCCCCCCTGGGCAACAGGAGCGTGGAAGTATCCCAGGGGGGTGTCCGCCGGAAGGCGGAACCATCTCCTGACGGCGGCCCGGATGGTAACGTCGGCCGACTTCAATGCACCCACCCGGGTGCGGCTGAGGGCCAGCCCGTGGTACAGGCCAGGGAGAAGTACATTGGTGAGAGCGTGGAGGCGCTGTTGCGGCTTCAGCGGAGCTCGGGAGATGACGTCAAGCTGCTCCACCAGGTGGCTACGTGGATTGAAGACACAGCGACCCGCCGTGGAAAATTGCAGCCCCAGGTACCGGAAGGTTTCACCCACACGCAGGGCAGGCATGGTGGTATTGCCTGCTGTGAAGGTGACATTGCTGTCCACCTTCACCTTCTTCTCGCGCCCTGACGCGACTAAGGCGAGGGTGAAACACTTCCGGGCGTTGATCTGCAGCCCCAGGTGGGCGAGGGCTGCGGTAGCTGCGTCGATGAGGGACTGCAAGCCCCTCGGGGTCGCTGCAAACAGCAAGACGTCATCTGCAAAGGCCGCAGCGTTGACTCTGCGACCGAGGATCCGAGCTCCGATGTGGGAGGGCAGTTGGCCTAAAACGTAGTCCACCGCAAAGTTGAACAGGAGGGGGGAGAGGGGATCGCCCTGGCGAACGCCCCGTGCTGGCTGCACAGACACGCCCACGCCGGCGCCGTCCGCTATCACTGTCGTGCTGCCCTCGTAGCACCGCTCGACATACTCGACAAAGCAATCCGGCAGGCCATGCGCCTTCAGCACGGGGCGAAGGGCAGCATGATCTACCGAATCGAATGCCTTAGATACGTCGATCGATGCCACAAAGACAGAGCGGCAGGAGCGAACTGCGTCGGTGAGAGCAGTGTCCAAGATGAAGGTATTTTCCAACATCCCATCCCGAGGGATGAATGCCCGCTGACGTTCGTCCACAGCACATGCGCGCATCAGGCGTGACGCGAGAACCTTGTGAAAGGTCCGCGCCAACACCGAGCAGACCGTAATGGGGCGAAAGTCAGCGGGGGATGTTGGTGCAGCCGTTTTCGGGAGAAGGGACGTCCGCGCGCGAAGCAGGCGTTCCGGAAGGGCGCGGGCCAGAAGGAAGAGATTCATCACTTTCACCAGGACTTCGTGCGGCAGGCGCCGCAACTCCGCTGGGGTAAGGC